>NW_010108273.1:19474-102124 GCF_000699245.1 Pterocles gutturalis | reverse complement strand
ATGCTTTTGTTCACCTTTTGTAGCCTCTGTAATGCCTGCAACAAGCCCTCTGCTGCAGGGAGCGAGAGGCTCACTCAGGCGAAGAAGATGCCATGGAAGGTCCCGTCATGCTCTGTTTTATCCCATAAAGTGTATATATGGATTTCTGGCACTTGAAATCATTCATACTTTTGTTTTCTGTCTCAGGGCAGGCTACTGGCATCAGGTCTTGTGACATCTGTCACTGAGCAAGGGGGAGGGCTGAGGGTTGAGTTGTTAAATCCAAGAATAAAAAGCCTGAGCCCTGTTGTGCTGCTCCCAGCTCTGCTGTTGATTCCTTCTGTGACTGTGCATCTATATTGCTCATTTGCCTACCTGCAAAGCAGGGTAAATGAAATACTTCTTAGGTAAATAAGGGTCAGATGACAGGAAAAAAGATTTAATTAATATTTTATTCAGGTGCAAATTGCTATGCAATACACCAAAATGATACTGTACTGCTAAATACCAAAAAAGTACACGTAAACTGTCATTGTTGAGGTTTTAGTATTAAGTGCTGCATTCACTTGCTGTGGCAAGTAACATTATTGCGTATTTTTATAAAGTAGATACAACTCCAAATCTGTTAATGCAGAGAGAAGCAAGTGAGGGATACAAAAGCCAAATATTTTCATATAAGGGAACATTGGTGTGACATCATTAAATATCATTTTTTTCCTCTAGAGGGAACACATACAATGGAATGAACTATGCTAAGGCTATATAAATTGATGTCTTGCTACAACATACAGATCTTTTATTTCATCACTTCCATCACTTGAACTTGCATCCTGATCAAAATTTTGCTTCAAGAACTTCACAGTTCCTCCAGATTGACTTAGCTGGTGTAAATTTCCCTGGTTTTGCATTTAAGATCAGGAGGAGATCAGGATCAGACCCACAGTCTGGCTACCTTACCCTTGCTGCCTTCCAGTCTTTTTTAAAAGCATGTTCTCTAAGCTCGAAGCCATGTGCACTGTCATATTCTAGCAATCCCTCTAGTGCTGTGCCTATGTTATCAAGCTGACACATGTCTAAAATACTAAGATATGATATTTTCGACCTGCTAGGACTTGCTTTTTGTCCCTGTTAGCTTTGATTTTCAGCTTCATAAAATATATGGGAAAGAAAGAAAAAATAGCCAGTGACACATATTTGGTGGAAGAGAAGAGCTAGGACATGACTCAGGAACAGATTTTGCATCAAAAGCAAATGCATGTATATTAGACCCTTAAATGTCTATAGCAACTGATTAGTTAGCTTTAAACAAGAAGAAACTATCTGATTTCTGAAAGATACATAATATCTGTTAGAGAGAAAACATGTTGAGCATTTACAGATACTAGGGACAGAGATACACTTTTGCTCCTAAACAGTTTTATTATATATATTTCTTTCGGTCATCATGCCTAAACCTGAAGATGCCTTATGTATGTAGAAGCCCAAAGGTACTGGTGTTCACATGAACTATAACACCTGGAATGATACATCAGTAGAGCAGGAAAACCTATTCTGCTTCCATTTTTGACCCAAGTAGATCATGAGATACCAAAGCTTGTAATCATGTCAAAGGTATTATTACCTTGCCTGCATTCTGCCTCTCTATATGTCAGCTCCAATTTTTTAATTCCAAGAGCTAGGAATCAGTGCTTTATCCCAGCTGTAAGCAGCTGGGAATCCCAGTTCCTGAGCAATGTGAAGTGTTAACACTTACCTTAAATGCTGTGTGAGGAGCAGGAGGCAAAGATCATACCAATTTTGAAACTAGGGATAGAAGCACAAAAAAAAAAAAAAAAAAATAAAATTAGGCTGACTTGATTTGAAATCTCAGATGTCCACTAATTCGACAACATATTTTGTTTAGCATTTTCATTGCACTAATAATACATTGTTATAACCTTACAAAAGAGCCACACTCAAGGATTTATTTTTCAGCTTTTGCTGAGTCTCATAAAAACTGAAGTTGTTTGTCCCCGTGGGGTGGTGTTATAAGGATCATCAGCTCCTCTTTTGGCATTCAAGAGGAACTACAACTATTTTACAGACAGATACAAAATCTCAAAATTAGCTTCTTTTAGAGCAACAAGAAAATTACAACACTTTTGTCTCTTCACTGGTTTCACTCCATCTCGGTATCAGAACAATAAATATCAAAAGCATCAAAAAGGGGGAAAAAGAAGTTGTTCTGTCTTTGCAAGACAGCGAAAGTGCAAAGCAATTTTCAGCTCTTTTTTTTTTAATGGATGTAAGTAATTCTTTTTACCCTCATACTGAAACCAGTGTGACTGATTTTAGATACTACTTTAGATCTGCAAATAGATCTGCATTTCCCCTATAATCTGTGGTCCTCCGGGATGCTAATTCTTTTAGTGTTGAAACACAGATCATTAATATATTGCAAAGCATGTGCACACATGCGCTCCGTGTATACATGTGTGTACATTTATACATCTGTTAATGATATGTTTATGTTCTGGATAAAAGGAGCATTTTGGGGAACTGAAATAGAGGAGTAAAATAAACTTGTTTAGGAGCTTTACAAGCAAATGTGGAACAAGTAGATGAATCATGCCTTATCCTCCTTCTCATACTCCTGTTAAATTCTGTTAATTCAAGTCTTTGGCTTTTGTGTAACTCTGAAAGCAGCTAGTACATCCCACCATTTTGGGGGATGTGTTTAGTGAGTGCAGGCAAGTGTGACTCTTGGGTTTGAGTCACACTAGGCATAGCCTGAAATAGAGAACCTCCAGCACAGATCTGACCTTGCAGCATGGAGGTGCCTTTGGCGAGGTAATCCAAACTTATTTCTGCCAGGGAACTGAGGACTCTCAGAGAGCTGTTGGGAGGATTAAGGAGGGTTTGACAGCCAAAGAGAAAGCCAGGGGACGCGTAGCAGTAGTATTTATGTATCTGAAGAAAAAAGTTACTTTTTTTTTTACAATAGGTTGGAAATGCTACCAGCTCTGCCCTTATTCCAGTGGTTGGTGGGTAGCCTTCCCATGGACAAAATGCTGCAACATGCTCCACACAGCAGTAGAGTGAGTGAGCTCTGAGCAAGAAATTATTATTAATGACTTCTGAGCTTTTTTTTCTTATAAAATAACAGGGAGGTCTTCATATTTTCCTGAAACTTTTTGCTTCACATGCTTAAACATGCCATATAAGCCCAAAGGGAATACAGAGACCTGGAAGGTAGTTGAAAATGTTTGTGCCTTAGTTCCTTTTTGATAAAAAGTGAAAATTTGGTGTTGGCAAAGTACTGTGGGGACTCCATCTACTTTCCTCTGAACTGTCTGTGTCAAGTCCAAAACAAGAAAATGTGTTATGACTCCTAAAATGCAACTTTCAACTTTTGTCTTAAAATGCCCTTTCATTTTGAAATTGATGCTGTTAAAAAAAAAAATTTAAAAATTATAAGTTCACATTATAAGTATCTTATTACAAACCGAACTGAACTCAAGTTTGTAGTCATAAGTATTGTGCAAGGATTTCGCTATGCTTGTCTCTTTTTTTCATTTCTGAAAATACAACTAGTAAGCTTCACCTTTAACTAACTTGGGAGCATTTTACTAGGGCTTTTCAGTTTTTCAACTTTCTTTCTTCCCTTTAGGTTCTCCAGAACATTAAAGCATACTTTTCTCAATAGGAAACATTTGTCACTAGGACTGTACCAATTGTGTTAGAAGAATAAAGTCTTTGATTACATTTATCAGAGGAGCTGGGCCAGTATATTTCATCATCTTCTGTTGTTTCATTCGTAGCTTTTCGTTATATTTGAATAGTAATGGTAAAAGTCCATCCCTGAAGCTGTGTGATCTTTCCCACAGATGCTCTTTTCCATATCTATCACTTTTCCCTTGGAAAGGAAAAGCAAACAAAAATTATTTTGGAGAGAGAGGGGAAAAAGTCTCCTTCACTAAGACAATATTTTTAGAAGCAGTTGGTAAAACAAACTGCAGATGTTGTGCCTGGAGCACCTATATTCTAATAACAGGATTGTTTAAAGATGAAAGCAGACATTTGTGCGTCTAGCTCACTCTGTTGGTAGTAATTCTTCCTCCATATGGGAAGAGCAGGGAAACTTGGTGCGATAGTTTGCTCCCTATCTTACCCAATCTGAAAATATATTTACACAGTTCTCTGATGAAGAATGAGTCTTCTGGTAACGCTTTCTACAGCAAACACAAAGAAGTGATAGCATAGGAAATATGAATCTCGGTCATCTATTTTACTACTGAACTAGCAGATTCATTATTCTTCTGGTGAACTTTTTTTCTTTACCTCCCAGATGACCTTTCCTTCCTGATGAAAAGCTGCGAGTTTTCTGTTGGCCTGTCTCATAGGTGGCACATTTCCAAACATGAGCTGCAGATTCAAATAGTTTAAGAAACTTTTAAGAGCTGCCAGGCTTGGCGCTCCTCATGTAAGAACACAACATTCACATGGAAATGTTTAAAGTATCCTGAGGACCTTGAGCAGTTTTGTTTCTTTTTCCATACCAAATATAGCTTCCATTATAGCTAATTAATTAGGAGTCTGAGCACCAAATGAGGTAACAGCCATTTGGAATCCTTTTTAGAGACAGACTTTTTTTGAAGGCCCAGCTTTATGATGATACTTGGAATATCAGGTTGTATTGATACCTGCTGGTTTTGCCTTAAAATCCCTACAAAAGCAATATTGTTTTTTGTATTTTATTAGGATTTGATCTCTGATGCCAGCTACACATTCAACATGTTTATTTAAAATAAATTTTAGGAGTTAGATCCTGGAGATGGCTGCATGTGTGACAGTCCAATAGCTCCAACTACATTTTATGGCTGTATTGCCATAGTTTTTCCAGTGGCTGAGAGGAGCTTTGTGGATATTAGTGCAGCTGAGCACTTGCTTCATAGATCTAAATTTTAGATTTATATGCTGACAAGAGATAGTTAATCCTTTTGTGGACCAGGCCTTTAAGGACTCTCTGAATGGCAGGACTTGAAATAAGACCTTGGAGTCTTAATTCTTCTTTCACTTTCAAACCTCAGTTAATCTCTTCTTCACTTTTAAACAAAGGTTGCATTTTGATTTTACAGATCAATTAAACCTTCTGTCAGATACACATTCCAGGAAGCCATTTTTCTGGGAATCCAGTCATGTTAGGGCAATGAGAGGTTTTACTGCAGTGTGTCATATTACATTAATTTTCTTATTCAAGGGAGATTTCAGCAAGTGCAAAACAAGACAAATGAGCTATCTACAGTGAAGTTAAAGATTTCAGATATCAACTTAGAGCAATGATCATTGTTCCTTGTTGAACAGCAGTTCTTTATCAGTTTTCTCTTTTGTTTTGTCTTTTGCTGTCCTTTTCTGGTAATGGAATGCATAGAAATGTATACATCATTTCAGGGGTAGCAGTGACAAAGCTGTGTAGAGAGGCAGTGTTATCTCTCTGCTCCATTACAGTGAAGCCTCTGCTTACACACAGCCTGAGTTCTGAAAATAGTTGGAAAGCTTAGTAAGCATAGGGAACTGGTGCGGAGGAAAGAGATTCTCTGCAACAGAGGATGAAGGGATGACAAATGCAGTTTTCTTTAATAAAATACAAGAAATTTGAGCACTGCATCCCTGCCTGGAGCACTGGGAAAGCTGCTAGAAATAGGATATATATACGTATATGTATGTGTACATATATATGTGTGTATATATATATGTATATATGTGTGTGTATAAACTATATATGTAATACATATTACAGATATATGTAAGTATATGTATAAAAATAAGTATTATTCAGTTATGTAATATGATGACAGATTTCAGATAGTTCTAGCGAGTATCTTTAGGAATGTAAACAGAGTGCTGGTAACATGCTGTACTGGTCCCCAGGAGATGGCCTGCATGTCACATTTCAGGTCTCTGTGATTCTACTGTTAGAAATGATGCAGATGCTCTACCTCTCACTTATTACCAATGTAAGTTAGCAATAAGGCATATGAGTGTTACTATCAGTGTAAAACTGCTGCAGGTGAGTAGCAAATCATACTCTTAAGTTCCAGATGTAGGTACTTTGCCAGAACTGAACATCAGATCAGAAACAGTGAATTAGGAAATGCATTGCATGCATGAAAAAAGAAATTATATTCACAAGGAATTCCTGGGAGATTACATTTGATAATAGGCTTAAAATACCAACAGCAGAACTTTTTTTACTGCATTCCTCACTTGTTTATAACTCTCTTCCAAACCTTTTGTCCAGAGCATTTATGAACGGGATGTTGATTTTTCTTTTGGAAAAGGAAGCAGTTAGCATTTGAATCTACATAGCAGTTTGGAATTTGGATGCAAATTAAATACTTTCATGGTCAAAAAAAATTTTAAAATGTGTGTAGATTCCTATACATATTCATGTGCATGCAAAATTACTAATTACATTAACCATATGGCTAGAAAAATTGGCAACCTGTTGAGATGTTGAGTGCCTTCGGTTTTCACTGGAATTAATGAAAGCAGAAAGTATTTAGCAGTTTGTAGGATTAGAGCTGAATTTGTATAGTTATATATGAAAAAAAAAAAAAAAGCCACTATATAGAATTGGCTATACTTTAAATCACAGACTGGAAAAAAAAATCTTCATGGTTTAACATAGAGGAGACCTTAGCCAGAGCATTTCAAAGCTCAGCTGCAGACTGCAACAGCTTGTTTTTATAAGGTGCATATCATCTACATTTTTTACTGTATTTCATTAAAATGCTCTACTTTATTCTACATGGTTTGAACACATGAGAAATGCCTGTTGATTTTCTGAGATCAGGCAGGTCCTGACTTTTACTTACTTTTTTGAGCCCAGTTGGTGCATCTGTACTCTGCACATTAGTATTCTTGAAGAGAGCAGAGATTAACCCTCCTTTTGCTTAGAAAATATGTTCTGTCTTTAAAGTAAATAATTTCGACTTCCATTTTCATTTTGCACTTGATTGATAACGTTCTGGATGTTCGTCATCTTATCTCACTGAATACCCAGCCCTATATGTCAGGACCATGTTTGACCAGAAATGTACTCTCAGTACTTCAATAGCACTGTTTATCTCAAGACTTCAGAAATGTTCCGCAGGTATTCAGAAGAAGCTTTTTAGACCTTTAGTAAAGGAGGTGAATTCTGTTGTCTCCACTTTATAAATATAGTAATCAGAGAGGTTAGAAGAATGCTTCCTCAGGTGAGTCACTAAGAAGCTGTAGTTGAGAGAAACATAGAGAAGGTTTGAGAGATGCATGGAGAAAAGGATTTGTAGGGCGCGTAACAGTTTCAGAGGTGGGAAAAGGAAAAATTACTGCTGCGGTTAAAAGAAGAATTTCACTAGTAAAGGTGAGGAAATATTTCTAATATTATTTTTTTCAGTATGAAAATCCATATTTGTTACAGCAAAAGGAACAATTTCTCCCATAGCTATACCTGAATGCTGTAGATGAGCAAGCTTTCCTCATCCTCACTGATATGTGTGTTTTCTTTTAGAGTCCAGTCCTCTGCTTTAATGGTTTTGTATCCTGTTGGTGCCTGTGGAGCCCACACAGCAGTGGGGTTGGGGGCTGGGTCCCAATCTGTTTCTCATTTCCCCAGTGGAGTAATTTACCTCTGTCAAATTTACAAGTTCAGACAGTCATTTCTGTAAAACCACTGAAGGCAATAGGGTAGCTACAAGGTCGCTGAGGGCATACATTCACCTACAGTCTTTCCTTATGAGTGATGATGATAGGACACCTGAACTTGACTCTCAGATCACAAACTTAGGTTGGCAGAGTTAGTATGAAGAATATCTTTAGAGCTGGAAATAGGTCAGATATTTTTCAAGTTGGAAATGCATCCACTGAGACCTAGTAAGTGTGGAACCCCATGGCAGAGTTTTCAAAGTGGAATGTATTTTTCCAAGAGAAAGGTGAAGCTGAGGAAAGACCAAAAATGAAATGCTTTTCCAATTAACTCCATGCACTACCTGTCATCCCAAAGCCTAGTGCTTCTGTGCTGAATTCTTCTCTTTGTAGTTGGATATTTGAATTGCCACTTGTTTCCTTTTCTCTGTATTTTTCAGCTGAGATTACCACCACTAAATTACCAGACAGTGGAATAAGATAATAGTAAGGAATTGTGATGGAGCTATAATGCGCAAAGGCAACTTATATCAAAGTTATTTATTTGCGTGTCTTGTATGTATTCATTAGCCAATAAAAAAGCAAAGACAAACTTCTGAAAACATGAGGCATTCACATATCCAAGAGTGAGGCACCTGAAATGATTAGAAGTTGAGAAGGATAGTGTCCTTTGCATGTACCTGTGTAACATGTAGTAGCAATTAAGCAGTTCATAATTTGTCTTCTGGCACGCTTCCATTTTAATGGATAACATGATGCCATGGAAGGTTGTGGAAAGAAGCCGTTTTGCATGAAATGCTTAAATTTACTATTAAAGACTAGCATGCATTGTTTAGGCACTGGAAATAACAGGCAAATCTGCCAGTTCTTCTCCAGCATAATATTGATTCGTGTGCTTGTCCATCTTTACTGTCCTTTTGCAAAAGGCAAGGAAGGATCCAGACAGGCTCAAGTGTTTATAGTGTGTCTTTTACAGGTGAAACTTTTCTTCTAACTTCAAAAAGAAGTGCTGTTCATTAGTACCCTAATAAGCCAGTAAATCTCAGGGCACTAAGGTTAGAATTTGAACACCTTTTTAATTAATTCACAAAGTTCAAAGCTGCAAGTTTTGCCAATAGCAGAATTACGCAAATAAGATGTTTGTTCTTTTAACATAATATTTCCAGTTTCATCTCTGTTTTGATTGTGCTTAAGACCATCAATTAGAAAAAGAATATGAACAGGAATAATGAATTCATCAGGAAAAAAAATTCCGCATGACAAAATTTTGTGTCTCATACAGATAAAGGAAATTAGAGTCTATGAGAAAGTAATAGACTTTCCTATTAAAATCTAACCATATAACGTCTTGTTTCATAGCAGAGGAAAGCCTAATATGATAAGATTTTTTTTTAGCTTCTTTTAATTAACTTTCCATCCTATTAGACTTGATCTGCAGTTAACTTTCATTTCAGAGGTATTCATGACTGTTATGCTCCTGTGAATTACTAAACTGTGAAGCTCAGACATGATGGTTAATAGCTATGCAAAGTAATCTTTTAGCTGATTTTCTAACAATGACCCTGAAATTTAAATGTAAATATTTCAGGTAATACAGTATGGAAATCATATTCAAGTGAATGACTATATGTATCTTTAAATAATGATTCAGCAGCAATCTGACCTGCCCTGGTCTATGAATATTAACTGCTTTTAAAAAAAAAAAAACAAAACCCACATTTTTGAAAGTTAGTGCTCCAACTCCTTTAACAAAGCAAACAAACATTTGTGATAGTGGGATATACCTTATCTTATTACGCTGTGAAGATAAGGGAGAGGGGATGCCAAGGCCACCTTGCTTACCAGTGAGGTAAGCAGAATTAATCAGTAGCAGAAGTCAGTCATCCTGAATTTTTGTTCAAAAAATTCTTCAATTCTGAATTGACCTGAAGAATACTGGTGTCCAGCTCTTCAGCTTTATTCATGGACATACTATCTTTACCTGTACTTCTGAAATACACCTAATTATCATCATTATAATCTATATTAAAGTAGGTTAGCATTTGGAATGAGATCTGTTTCTCTTCTAATCCAATCTGTTATGAAAACAGAGCAAATGCCCTTCCCAGACACTTTCTTGCTATAATGCAACCTCTGATAAACAGCTTAAAGCTTTGGCTTCCGAATCACAGGAGTTTATTCCAGTCATTCACTATGTTGAAAAAGAGGATTCAAACTTGCCTGCAGCAGCCTTTCACCACTGTAATCCTGAACTTTCAAAGGGGAATCTGCAAAACCAACCCCCTTTCTTTATGCTTCTGCACTTTTCAGCTAGTATTAAACTAGCCTATAAAAACAAACAAGAAGTCCTGCCAAAAATCCATCCCAAAATGCCTGAATCACAGCACTGTCTCCTCTTGTCTTTTCCAAATGATAGACAGAACTAGCTCACATGTTGAAAGCTCCTATACAAAGGGCTCCCCTGCAGTGCTTCAGAGCTAGATAGTTCATATGTTAGTTGGCCCTATTGTATCGTTGATGCAGTTACAAGTGCTGCCTAGTAGGAGAATTGACTTCAAAGCATGGATTAATAGTCATTGCCATTCTGTCTCCAAACACCTCTGCTTGAGGTCTCAAGGTGATTCTGGTGCATTTAAAAATTACTACAATCAAAAGGAAAGAGCATCTCACATCCTCTGAACTGATGTTAGAGAACAACACATAACATGCTGCTGGAGAGGTTGGTGTTCCCTTTCTTCCTTTTCAGAGGAAGAGTTGTGTCTGTGTTTATTATGTTTCCTCAATATCAGGACTTATACCTAGGATTTTCTACCGCTTCCCAGGAGCAATTTGGTAGGTAGGACCTATCGGCAGTCTACTTGGTAGTGATCTTCTCATCAGTAACAGTCTCTTAGGTAACATTTTTCCTGTACAGGTAACTAGGTATTATGCAAAGCCTTAGTTTACCTAGCATCAACTCAATTTGTTGATGGGGAACTTGGCCTAGCCTTTTCAGCACGGCTGTTAGGCAACCCTTGTATTAATTCTGAGGTATATTTTCACTTGTCCTTGACTGAGAGGGAGACTCAAAGGTTTGTCCTCTTGTTCTAGAGTCCCAAAGACTTCTTGTAGCATGAGGAAAATTACAGATCAAAATTTTCTGTTAACTCCTGTCTAATTAATTTTAACTGTAGCAGCTGGCACTGAGGTATTTTTCTCTGCATTCTTCAGGGTTTTGTCCAGGCCAGTTAATTCCCCAGTAGCATTTTGCGCAGTCAAGATTCAAATTCCATTATGGGAACAACCTTTTTTTTTTTTTTTTCCCCGCTTGTTTTCTTTCACTTTTGATGTGGGAATAACATTATTCCATGTTAATCCACTGCAGAAAGAACATAGTTTGATATCCAAAACCCAAAGAAGAGTAACGTTATGAGCAGGGCCGTACCACTGGATAAGCCATCATTTGGAAGATGTGCTTATGAGTCCCTGATTTATCACAGTTTTTCTACGAGTTTGAATATGTCACTTCAATTCTTAACTCTTACACCCCAATTACCCTAGAAGAGGATGTAAAAATGCTCAAACTCAGTAGAAGAGAACATGCAGATACTCATCGTGTCCTTTTCAGTAGTGTTGATTAATGAAAGTATTAAGCTTAGGTGTGAAGGCACACCTAACACTTGTTCAAAGCCTACTGGAGTAAGCTTCTTCCCAATCCTCACACTGTAAATTCTCTTCACACTACATTTTACCAGGAGCGGACATGGTTTATTGTTTCTTCCGAGTTATTGCAGTATTTTTCTTGATATAATTTTTAAAAAATTGTGTATTGTTTTTAGTTGGAATTCAACACCATGTCCGTATAGCCCAACTTATCAACACCTTGTCAAACAAATTTCCTTAGTCCAGTGTATACACTGGTCTGTAATAGTGCTGTTTCCCATCTGTCCTCAAGAGTAAGCTGCAGCTGCTTCACCAAAGAGACTTATAAAGTGAAATGCTTTAGATCTTGAATGTCTTCCAGTGAGATAAGTAATGTCTGGGATGATCTTGTATTATTCAGCCATCAGAGAAGTGGACAACATTTTTCTTTGTGTGGTTTTGCTTTGCTTTGTTTTGTTTACAGCTCCAAGATAAAAGCACAGCAGCTATTTCTGGATGCAAACTGCAAATGCAGGTTCTTCTCAGCACTGATCTATGTCTGTAAGAGGAGCAGAAAATACTAAAAGAAGAGGGGTTATTGAGAGCAGAACTAGGATCATTACCATCAGAAGAGAAGTTTAAGTTCTTTGCAAGAGAAACCTTTTGACAGTGAATCTACTATGCTTTGCATCCTCCTCTCACAACAAGAGGGAGGAAGTTCCATCCACTGAGTCAGTTGCAGCTAGACTCACTGTCTAGCTTATAATGTGTTTATGCTAGCTGAGGAATGAATTAAGTTACTTCATAGGATCTTTCAACAGAAATGCCAAGTGTACACTAGCATCCAAGTGATTAAAAATATTGCACAGAAAATGGGTCCTGTCTAACTTCTGAATTTCACCGGAATTGGCTTCTTCTTAAAGAATACAATATAAAACTGTATTTATGAGTTATTACATATGAATGGAGGAGATCATAGCAATAACGGTTATGCGTCAGTTAACTTGGATGTACAACTCCCACAGAGGTTAATGTGGAGCCAACAGTAAGGTTAGGTACAAAACAGCATTCATGAAATATCCAGATCTTCATGTGGTAACTGCACCTAAGAGAGTATTTTTGTGCCAGCCAAGTAGGAACTATTTCCATCAAGTATCTTGGTATGGCATACTCTCCTTTCATAGACACACATTTCAGGTGTCTTTTAGGACTTGGAAATAGAAATTAGTCCTGAGTCTAAGCACTTCTAAATTCTCCAATTATCCCAGGTAATTATCCTCAATAAGTTTCTGAAGACATAAGTTTCATATACAGATGTGCCTAGTAATCCCTTAGCATATTTGAGAGTTACCTTGATGTGTTTCCTGGGTACACTCTAAAAAAGTAATATTAAGCGGTATGATGGTATAAGACTTCTTGGGATACTACTACCTAGAAGGAATTCGGTAGTCATGGAGTATTCACTAGCATTTGGACAAAGAGATGACACATATTTTTACCTGGCTGCTTTATAGCTGTAAACACTGGAGAAAGGATAAGACACTAACATACCCTTGCTGCTTAATCTTTGCAGATAAGCAAAAACTTATGTACCTTTTAGTATACCATAAATATGCAGGAAACATTTGCTGCATGGGTTTAGAATAAAGACAGTAAACTATTCCTGCTCCCACTCAAATTATTGGATGTAGTTCTGCTACTGAGTTTGTCAGTATGAGGATTGGGCTTGTGGTTGCACATGTCTCAGAATTCAGAAAGTCTTCTTCCCATGTGACTGACTTTTTAGGATTAAATAAGTTTAGCTTCACATAAAAAAAGCCTTAGCTGGTCTGATTACAAATGTCAATCTTCATTCTTTAAAAAAACCATAGCAGAACCTTCTCTCAGGAGAAATAGACGGTTGAGCAGAGATGCATGGGAAGAATGCTTTCAGGCCAGTGATTTTGGATGGGCTGCTTAGCACTGGAAGCATCAAAATGCTCTTTGGTTTGGAGGAATGTGAAAAGATAATAAGCTTACGGCAAACACCTGAAAAATTCTTTACCTCAAAGAGCCATGGCAGTTTAGCCGTGTGATTTTCTTAGCTCTGATAGCTGTAAATGCACTTTCATATTTGATAGTTTTCTAGCTCATTGCTATAAAGAAGCCCCATTAATTAAGTCTTACACACGAAACAAACAGGACAGCATGTGGGAACTTTGGCAGTGGTGTTCATGTGGACATTCTTACTTTAGATTAGCTTTTTTATTTCTGATCTTAAGATGTGCCCATAGGCTTAGAATGAAAGAGCTTTTTGCCTTTCATTCTGGTCCAAGGGAAGTGGTATAACTAATTTCTCTTCTTAGGCTATTCCTATCTATCTGCGTTTTGTAGAGGACCAGCTAATCAAACTCTCTTTTGTGGTTTAAATTAGCACAGATAACTGATGGGAATCACAGAAACAGCTTTTTATTCTGACTTGGGTGTAGGGACAAGGGGTTGCCTTGAAAAATAGTATTTTACTCCTATTAATCTATAAATTATTTATTTGTGGCCTTTAAGCATTCATTTGACTGGATGTCTGAAAAATAGTACTCTGAGAAAAGTTAAAAGCATGCAAGAATGAACAGGTGGTTTGAGGAGCTACTGCAAGCAGGAAGGACCATCTAGAAATACCAAGTTTCCCAGGTTCCTGCCAGAATCTGCCACCTGCCTTCTCTCTTTTGAGACTTTGTCCTGTGGAACAGTCTCCCCTCTCTTCTGCTTGTTTTCTCCTTTTTTTCTCAATATGCCAGATAAGACTGAGTTGTGGACAATCAGAAGAGCCACGCTGCATCTATAGCTCTTAGGAGAGTTTCTTGCTGGTTCTAGCATTTCTAGTGTTTATATTAGGAAGAGGTAAATTTACTAATTTTTAAACAGCTGTAGAGTGTACTTAACCAGTTTTAAGGGGAGGGAGAGAACCAAGTCTCTTAGTCTGTGTTTGTGTATGTATTTATTTTATGGCGAAATCACTGGAAATTGGGAAGATTCTTCAGACATATGCCTGAAGTGTAGATTTTTGCAGGGTTTTTTTCCCCCCATATCTATTTAACATATATTTCTGCTACCAAAATATTCTAGCCAGAGGATAAAATGCTGCTGACACATCTTCAGGCTAAAAGCAGATGCATAGCTAACAGTACCTTTTTCTCTATTTTGTAGGGAACCTTTTTACAGGAAAATGAATACTTTCCAGTTCACTGGAAAGTCTCCATTTGTTTCTTTTCACTGATATTTTGATAGTATCAGCTGCTTAGAAGTATGTGTCATTAATATCCTTGACCAACACATATGGCTTTAAATGACCTTAAAAGGGTGCTGCCTGATATATAAAATAAACTTAACAAAGGTAACAGCATCTTGGGAGCCCAGATTACATAGTGATGAAATGCGTATTCCCTTTTAGCACTGAAAGTCTTGGAATCTGTTTTAATTAGGTCAAAGTACAAAAAATAAAACAAGAATTTCCTGGCCTCATCCTTGTTTTGCAATTACTGCACATAAAAATACAGAAAGAAAAATATCCCAAATAAGGAGGGAAGTATGATTAGGCCAGCAGGGAATCCTGGACATTTGAAGGGAATTGA
This sequence comes from Pterocles gutturalis, assembly GCF_000699245.1. Taxonomy (NCBI): domain Eukaryota; kingdom Metazoa; phylum Chordata; class Aves; order Pterocliformes; family Pteroclidae; genus Pterocles; species Pterocles gutturalis. The sequence goes on along the minus strand of NW_010108273.1, from coordinate 87,248 downwards.
CAGGATTGCTGGACAACTAGGTGGTCAGAAGAAGCAGATGGTACAGCTGGTTAATAATGAAATATATTGATAGAGTTGTGTTGCAGTGCACAGAACGCAAATAACATGCTGTTCAGTGTGTCAGGGAAGAGATAAACTGTCAGTTTGATGGAGCCAGGGACTAGAGTGGTAGAAGACATTGAAGTTCCAGAGCTTAGCATGAGCCTGGGGACAGTAATGCAGCCCTAGATGCTAATTCACTAGCTATCATCTTCCTCTTTAACACACACAGAAATATGCATTACCTTTGCCAGCAGCATTTTAAAGTGCAGCTTGAAAACAAATAGTGAGATAATACAACTTTATAATTAAAGCTGCTGAACAAGGAACTTCTGGCAAAAATATCTCCTTTTTTAAATGTGTATTTTTTCATTTGAAAAATTTAGCCATCATGGCTCAATCCTTCAAACAAGAAGCTTGTAAGCACTGATAATACAGATGCCTCTATTCCCAGCCTTTCCAGCTACTTTAAGTGTTTGAAAATATGAAAAGGCTGTAATGGGTGTACTTTTTAATCTTGGCTTTTTTTTGAGGAGTAATTTGCTACATGGTAAGTAATAAAATATTGCCTTTGTAGCTTTATGTGGAAACACTTGGGATCCAATTTTCAAATTAGGACATCTACTTTTGACTATTAACAGCTAGATTTTTGAAAACACTGGAGAATATTTTCCTAGCTTCAGCAGAAATTGCTGGACCCAGATTTTCCAAAGAACTCTGCTTCTGTCCAAGCACCTCTGTATTGACCAAGAAAAAATTGTTTAGCACCCTTCAAATCCTCTTGTGAGTCTAGCATCAAGATTTCCTTTACAGAATCTTGTCATCTCTTTAAGCTTCTCTGGCTCCAGTTGTGGTTCTTTAGCTCTTTTGATCTTTCAGGCAGTAAAAAGCTTTTCCAGGCCCTCATGCGATGAGTTAGGCATTTATCGTCAAATAGAGCATAAGTATTTGCTGGAGTGGCCTGACACAGACTGCACAGTTGGCAGCCAGACCCATGCCTTACAGTCTCCTTTGCATCAAAGAGAAGGCACTCAATTCTAATGTGCTGAAAGGGGATATTTTACTATTCTGAAAATCCAGCTGCAAATCATGGCAAATACTGATTAAAATTCAAAGTTTAAATGCCTCTTTGTGAAACTCCCTAAGTACAATTAAACCAGAGGCTCAGAATCCTGGTAGGAAGTGGCGTCCAGGGACACTAGCCTTGAAACCTTACCAAATAAAAATCTTCACTGAGGTTTGCAAAGGCCTCACTTATGTAATTTTTTTTTTCCTATTCCTCGTGAATCTTTTCTGATCCACAAATGAATCCCCAAAATTTCCTATGTAGACCAATGTTTTGCTTCCTGTAACCTGCATGTTCTGTCCCTGAGATCATCCTGACCAGGTTTCCTCTTCTTTGATTGGACCCCTTCCCGTCCTAACATGTTTTCCAAAGGGATGTAGGAGATAGTTCCACTGCAGTCTTCCAGCAGAGGCATGATACATTCCAACTACAGACATACTGTGTTGGCAGTCAGTGCAGCCTTGTCACTTCTGAAGCAGGAGTTAAGAGTATTCTCATATAACTCCTCTTAAAACTGGGCAATTTTCTGTAATGCATCAAAGGCCAAATTTGCCTATTTAGTTTTTGTGTTGTTTGTGCTTATTTAACATTCCTCAGAACTAATACTGACATCTCAGTGGCTTTAGAGGTACTATGGTTTCTCATCCTAATAAGTACAAAAATATCCTACCTGTTTGTTACTACCATATTTATACAGAAGTACCCCATGCCACATCAACAGAGTGGATAACTCCATTCTTCACAGAAATTCAAGCTCAAGATAGCCACCCACTTCCACTGATTGGTGGTAGTGTGAACTTTATGATGAATTATGGAATGATTCCTGATGGAAACCTGAAGTACACGCAGTGCTTGCAGCGTGTTTTTCCCACCACCTGGAGAGGTTCATCATAGACAGGGTCCAAAGCTTAATGTGTAACATTTGCCCTCTCCTTAAACATCAGGAAGAACAGATTGTTTGGTGGAGCCCTGAGTTCCTTCTTAGAAGGACTCTGATGTCAGGATGATGGGCTTTATATGAGAAAAATATGGACGTCGTATGTTAGGCCCAGGGAATTCAGAGGAAGCTGAGGACCCCTGTAAGACATATAGTATTTGGGATCCAGTTTTAGTAAGACTCAGATAGAACTGATTAGTAATATCTCCTTGAACTGTAAATCATTTTGTAGCATAGAAGGAACTAGTTTCAGTCTTAATGCTAGCTGTGGCAGGTTTGTCTATGCAAAATCATATGGCCTTATTACCAAATACTGCCAGCTGGTGGGCCCCCAGCAGTGATCATGGACAGCACATCTGAATAACTGCTCACCACTTCAAATAAATATTTACTACAGCCATAGTAGGCTTTTCCAGCATAGCAGAGTGTGTTTGTAAGAATGAATTCTTCACCCTTCCCTCAAGCTGATCACTGCTTACAGGAATAAGCCCAGTCTCACTAGGCACAAAAATAAACGCCACTCATTTCAAGAGTGACCTGCAGAGTTAGGGCCAGAAAAAGGACTGGAGTCTGGAGTACTATGCTTTTAATACAAATATAAGGTCATTGTCAGGGTGAAAAGTACATCCTAGCAGAGGTTATGATTTCTCCTTACCCTTTTCCCATTCTGACCTCCCCCAGAAATGCCGAGAACCCACTGGAATGTGCTTTGCCCTTTCTGGAGAGGCATGGATGATACACCCGCTGCCCACCCCACCCTCTCCTCTACCCGCCCACCCCCCCAAGTCCTTGCTTGCTGTTCTGTTTTTCTACTTTCCCTAAGTGCAACTTACTTTAAGCATGCATTATTATTAACATCCTACAGTAAAATTAAGCTATTGTATAACCCATTTGTCGATCTCAGCCAATTTCTTCTATCTTTTTCTGTGTCTAATTATGACGTACATCCAGGCTGCACGTCTTTTTTTTTCCTCTCCATGTTTATTTTAAAAAGAAGTGATTAAAAAAAGATCTATTAAAAAAAAAAGCAACACTTCAGGGTGGTGGGGTTTTTGACCAACAATTGGAAACAAATTTAAATGGGAGGGGCAGGGAAGGGAAGAGAATCCAATTATTAACAAAAAAATATCCAAATGATGAAAGTGTCCCTAGACTGCTTTGTCTGTTCCTTTCAATCTGTGCATCTGGTTCGTCCATCTTTGAAAATGTGTAGAATAATTTTTTCTTTAAAAATAAAATTTTGAAACCCCACAATTGTTCTTATCCCCCTTCTTCCTGGGAACAAAGTGCTATTTTAATTTTTTTGCTTTTTTTTTTAGTATATCTCTACATAGTTATATTTTGATGTATTTCTTTTCAATGGTTGAATTTCTATCTTAGATTTGGTTTGTTCCAATCTAATAATGGAAAAAAAAAAACAAACAAAACAAAAGAGTTATGAATTGTTTTCTGCAATTTTTCCCTCTACTTCCCTCTTTAAATAAGGAACTACTTCACTGTGAGAATCCCACAGCTGTATTTTTGAGATTCTCCATGGAATGTGAATATAAAAGCAATCTAATTTGACAGTGGTGACGGGGTGTGCCAACACAGTCATTACATTCGAAACAGTGATTTGATGTACTCAAGAAATTATTGTCTCAAATTATTGAGAATACTGATGTCAATTTGATGGACTTCAGAAAAGATGATCTTTAGAAGGAGCAGGCTGTGGGTAGCTACAGATGAAGTTGTTCTAATTCAAATGCATTAAACTAGTTTCCTTGTTTTTTTGGTTTATTATCCGGTTGTTCTTCTTATTATTATTAGTTTGTGTATTTTTACTGCTATTTTTAGTAGGGAAATGTTTTAACTGTTTTTATAATTTGAGAACTTTTAATGAAAATGTAAATATTAATACTATAATTATTAATTTTTTGTAACTTGCATGTTGAAGAAGTTGCAGCTTAGGGTTTGTGAGATTGTCAATGTTAGAGTTCTGTTCTTTCTTTTTGTTGATGGGCATGAATATGCTCATTTGTTTTTGTATATTGCCCATCCCTTCCTTACAGCCAGAAGCTCTAATGCTGCTAGATCACTCCGTACCGCCCTTACATGGACATGGCAACTGACTTACACATTCACTCCCATCATCTTCATCTCCTGTGTAGTACACTCATAGATTTTTACACTCCCACTCCATCCACCCTAGGCATCTCTTCTTCCCATAAGTTCCCCTCCACCACCCCTTTCTTTAGCATTGTTAAAATTTTATGTGCAGTCATCCATTCCTTAAAACACACACACACAAAAATTACAGAAAAAAAGAAAATGTTTAAAAAAATATATATCAAATTGACCAAAAAGGCAAAAAAGCAACAAATTTTGCTTTTCAAAAAATATTATATGTATAGATATGCAAACAAGCAGAAGTAAATTCTACAAAATGTACAGGATTTTTCAACTGTAATATGCTAACAACTTTACATAAGATAAAAAAAAAATACAACCAAAAAACAGCAGAAAAAAAAACAACTTCCAATTTGTTAAGGTGCAAGATTTTTTTCTTTTCATGTTATGTGGTGTGGATGTATGTGTTGTTGCCTCCCTGTATCGCCCTTTGTTGTAAAACAATTATATTAAAAAAGAAATAATAAACATTTTGCTAAAAAAGTTTTTAAGAAACAACAAGAAAAAAAAAGCAAGTTACAAGAATGTGGCAATTCTACTTGTCCAAGAGCATTCTTACACAACTTTCTTTTGTAAATTTTTCCTTTCATGCCAAAAAACATGCGGGCAATTTGTTGATGTAAGTTGACTGTTATGAAATCAATGTGGTATGCTTTCTAAATATTTTTATGTATTTTTGTTTTTTTTTTAAACAAAATAATGTTTTTTTGATTTTCATCATTTTTTTCAGTTCTCATAGGTTTTAATCTTTCTTTTGCTGATAAAGTGAATGACTTGTTATGTTTTTCATTTTTCTGATCTCATTGCTGTGGCATTTTTATTTTCTGTTAAATGGCTTTCTTTTAGGCAAAACATATAAATTAATTTATTTATTTTTTAATAAGTTTGTATTTGCCTTTGTGTTATGTGCTCTTTGTATATTGTCGATAACCAGATTGTATTGTGCATAGGAGGGAGTGAAGGAGCCTGTGATAGTTTGCTCCTGTTGTTTACTGGTCCCTCTCTATAGTTTCCTTTCCCCTTTCCCAAGATGAATCACCAGTAATGCTACTTTCTGTCATGATACTTAAATTCTGTGTAGCCTGGTGGTGTAGCCTTCACGTCAAGTGAAAAACGGTGAGACTTCTTTAGCATTTTGATAGCTCTCAAGGTCTTCTTACTGCAGCTCTACATCATTCCCACTTTATTCCCATAAAGTGATTTATTTCTATCAGTTTTCTTCATTACTGATTTTCTGCCTGTCGTCCAGTCTAAACGATACTCTCAAGTGTACTCTTACCAGGTAAACGCACCTATCATTTTATGACTAGTATCAGTCTTGCTAATGTAGTCCAGAAATGGTACATTTGGCAGACACTTTCCTACTGCAAGTCACGTCCTGAACTTCTAAAATTTCCTTGCTTCAAAAGAGGATTGGATTAATTTATTTTAAAAAACAATGAGCTTTTAGTAAAAGTAAGAAAAAGCTGTACTTCCTTACAAGCACATATGTTTTCCTGCATAGTAATGCTGCGCTCAGTAGGTATCTCAGGTTCAACTGTCAGGTCCCTCGAACAATTGACACTGAAAACAGAACAAATAATTATTCTGAGTAGGAAGCTGTCACCAGTTAATTGTAGGAGTTTAAAATTGAAGAGAATATTTTTTCATTTGAAAAAGACCTACAACAATCATCTAGTCCAACTTCAGGGAAGGCCAAAGGTTAAAACATGTCATTATAGGGAATGTCCAAATGCCTCTTAAACACTGACAGGCCTGGGGCATCAATCACCTCTCTAGGAAGCCTGTTGAAGTGTTTGCCCACTCTTTTTGTAAAAAAAATTCTTCCTATGTCAATTTAAACCTCTCCTGGTGCATGTTTGAACCATTCCCATGCATCCTATCACTGGATACCAGGGAGAAGAGATCAGAACATCCAAATCATGATGGGAGATGGAAGAGGGCATGTTTCAATTGGTTCACAGCAGCTCAGTGTCTGGGACTGAAATACTTATTTTTTGCTCTAGAATCCTGCCTGCAGGCGTGATATCAGGTCCTCTCTGAAAGGAATTAATATCTTTTTCACTGAAACTGTTTGCACAAAGGTGACCAAGAATTTACAGCGTTGAAACACAGCCCAGCATTAACATGGGATTCATGACCTCTCAAACTCTATACCCTCCTGTTGCTCATGAGCCGTGCTTTAGGAAGCACTGCAATAACTACTGTCTTTTAATATAGTCTGGGGGGCTTAAGAAAGCTTTTCAACCAACTCCATCAGAAGTAGAGTTTCATCTAATCACTTTGAGGACTATATATTCTCTGAAAGGAAAATGAGATATTAGAGATGAAAAGTTGCAGTATTCCATTGTGGAAATTATGTTTTTCTCTCTACTACTGGCTGTCAATTGTAATTAAATCAGACTGCAAAGAGCAGAAAATATTAAGAATGTTCATCTACTAGTTTTCGTGTTAGCATCATCTTTCCTGTGAATCAGGGACTATGTTCTGAATAATTACCCCAGAGGACTCAAAGGAGAATTAACTAAAACACCATTAGACTGAAATTTATGAACTCAGTCATTTAATAAGGAATTATTATGTTGATACAGAGGGGAAGAGGGTAAGAAATTATTTTCTGTGGCAAGTATTTAATACTGAAAGTGAAGTCAAACTTCAGAGGAACAGCCTAAGAATAAAATGCAGATGACAAACTTTTTGAATGCAGAGTTTCAAGTACCTGCAGAAATTGATGAGTTGTGTAGCCTTTCTGGATGGCATTTATAAGCTCTTCAACCACAGCTGGAAAAGAGAGAGATGATAAGGGTGTGTCCCTTGTCTCCCTTATCGTCATCAAGAGAAGATGACTCTTTCAGGCTTCATTTCTGTGTGTCTTTTCTCCTGTATCACTTTCATGCCTGAGACTCCAGTGAAGTAGTCGTGACTCTAAAGATGAAAGCTAGAAGCTGTTAGAATTTTTCAGGGTTTTTTTTCTCTTTTTTTTTTTTTTTTTTTCTTTTGGTGCCCTCTGCATTCATGATTCGCCCACAACATCCTCACAGTTCATAAGGCTTATATTAAATTTTTAACACACTGTCTTTTCCAGTGGCAGAGAACTCTTACTGTAGATCAGCCTCGGAGGAATTACATATCTATAAATACTCTCATAAAGCAAAAAGCAGGGCAGCTCCAAGGTTAAAGTGGACCTTTTATATCCCAAATGATCTTGGTCATCTAAAGAAAAGCACAACTCTGTGAAAATAGTATCTGTGCTAGATTTAAAGGCTAACTTTTAAGGAATATGTGTAAACTGTGTTTGCTTTGTGAAATGAGAAGGCCAAGCAGAGCACTGGGCTGTTAGTATAGTTTTTCGCACCTCACAGACCCCAGTTCTCTCAGTGCTGCTTCCAGTTTGCTGTTCAGTGATTTTTTTGCAACTGTGCTGTTGATGGGTAAATGAATTTTGCATCTGTATCACTGCAGAGGAAACCATTTTATCTGTTTCCCTTTTGTTTAATTTTTTGATGTTGTGTTGTCAACAGAAGCTTTTTAAAAAAACGTATTTCTGTTTGGGAAACATCCATTCCCTGCTTCGGAGAGAAAACACAGAGTAGGTAAAAAAAAAAATCTGGAAAATCCTTGAGAAATCTGTGGATTGCTAAAGCAATCCTAAAGTTGCAGCATACCAGTGAACACTGTTGACTGGTGCTCAACAGCCAACAGAAAAAAAAAGGTGTAAAGAAAGCCGTACCTATCAAGAAACAGTTCGTATTATCCAAAAATAGAATCTAAGTCTCATATGAATATTTGTTTTGAAGGCGTGGCCCAAACTGGGTGACAGCTTTGCCATTTTGTTTTAATCACAGAATAATTTGGAAATTAAAACTGTAAATTTTCTTCGAGGATGCAAAGTGTTAACATAAAACATAAAAACATGAAACATAAAAGCTGTCTCAAATGGATTTCCCTTCCAAATTGCCACATAAGGTTTTTCAGGGGCTTCTCTAGCTTTTTCTAGAGAGCAGGTCTTTAAAGCATTTGCCTTCCACAGCAAACCTTTCAGGATCTGACTCCCACATGAGATGTTCTTGGCAACCAAGTGCTTTCAGAGCTTACCTTTAAACCAGCTTGGGGCCCCAGGCAAGAAGCACTATTTCTCCATCAAAGGACCACTGGCTCTAGGAAGCTTCCTGCTGCCTTAGCAGCCATATTGTGAAAGATGTCTCCCCCTTGCAAGCCCATGTATCATCTGCCTGTCATCACACTCCCTCTTGTGTCTCTTATGAGTAGAAATGTGGTACCAATAACAGAGTTGTTCGCAGGTGTGATATGAAAGTTTGCACTTGCTCCCCTCCATTGATGTTGATGATTACAATTCTCACACTTTCCTTGAAATTTATTTCAGAATTTCAGAATTTACATTTTCTGTTATCCTTAAATAACACATTTCTTTCAGACTGAGAGGCATTTTTATCACACCATTTTAAAGGATGTTTTAACTCCTCTATAAATCGCATATCCCAAGAAGTATTCATTGTGCTTGCATCCTATTAGACATACAACTTCTGTCTTGCTGAGTTTCGCATAGATGCCTAACATATCAATGAAACAGAGGCCAGCTTTGATACTGAGTGCTTTTTCTGAGTTGCTTTCTCCCACACAGCTTTTTTCAGTCTCACAGCTTCTTCCATTACAGACAGAAAGAAAAATAAACAATTCAAAGCATCGTTACCACCCTGACAGCCATCTCCCTGCTACTTCCAAAAGTATGTTGTCTTAAGTAAATGTAACAAATTAATTCCTTTATGGAGAAGTGATCCCTAATAAAAGACCTTTAACAGTCTCTTTATTTCTTTTGTATACAGGCAAACATAGTATGGATTATTGAACATTTTGGAATAAAACTAGAGATGAGATTAAATAACTGTGTTAATCCAGCCTTCCTGGTACAGAGAAGAGTGAGACTAAAACTTTGTAAAACTCATTCCTGATTCTGTCCTGTTGTCTTCCATCCAACAGACCTGCTGGAATCAAAAAGCTCTGATCTGCCCTCCATCATTTATGTGAAACCCCACTTACCTTAGCATCTCAAACTTAACATTTCAGGAAGACTGTGATCATTTTATAGTTGCAGTAGTCCTGATCATTGTCTCAAGTCCTCAAAAGTAACAAAAAAAAACTGTGGAATTGTGACCTGGTTTTAAGGCAAGGGTTACTGGGGCTAAAAAAGGTCTTTGTATTGAATGTACAATATTTCTGTTTTCTTCAAGAAAATCATTCATTAATAGAACCAAAAGAATTTCTCTTTGGAAGAAAACTGCCCAAAATATTGCCCCAGTGGCTGGCAGATCAACAGCATTCTGATGCTGTGTACCAGTATAATAGATTTTAAGAACAAAGGCATTTCAGAGCTCTAGATGAGCAATTAAAAGCTACCAAACTGATTATTTCCAATTGGGTGTCATAGATGGTGAATGAAAATCGCAGATTAATACTATTTTTTGACAGCAGAACACTGATCTTAAAAAACTAATTTAAAAGGATGCTACCTATCCCTTCCCTTCTGGAACTTCAATTCCTGAATTATGCAATTTGATTTAATGCTTGCTTAAATGTTACTATTTTTATTCTTTTTTTACCAGACTCATTGACAGTCTTTCCCTCTGAGGCATACTCCAAGTTCATCTTGGGACCACTTGTTTCCATAGATAATAGATACCCTGCTCTAACCATGGACAGGGCTTCTGGAGATACGTAAATCAAATTACATGCTCCATTTCTACATTGCACAGAATATAGCTCAGATGCACAAGCACAAAATGCTGTGGGGAAGACTACAGTTTCACTTCTTCCTTTTTTTTTTTTTTTAATAACTGTAGTTTGAAGATATTGGCATTATTTTACACATATAATACTTCCTCTATCCAGTAACAGAAGTGATATGAACATGCTGAGGAAGCTCAGAAAAATAAACATATTTAAAATGGCCCTTTGCATCTTAGCTTAAAACTAACTTTACATAAAAGTAAAGTACCACATTTGTTATTTTGGCCTAATTTCTGCCCAGGCATCTCTGGGATAAATCTGACTGTTTCAATTGATTAAACTGAGTCACCACTTAGTTTCTCATTAAGGATAAGAATAAGCCAAATTGCTAGTTTAGCTATCCAGATTTAATCAAACTGTTAAGTACCTTTCTCTGTAGATTGCTATCTTCAATATGTAATTTGTTCAAATATATTGCTCTCCAAATACATTTAGAAGGGATTATGATTTTAGACCATATTCTTTATAGAACTCCCCTGGACATCATTACTGGCAGTATTCAATGGGAAACAAGTGCATGTAACATATAGTGTGGATAGAAGAGCACAGAATTTTGACCCTGATGCTGTTCAGCATCATAACAATACCGAACTGTTCAATAGCAGTTATTAATACTTAAGTAAAAGCAAGAACTATTTATTCAGAAGATAAAAGTAATTCTGCATATCTTTCCTTAAACAATGGTAAGTATAGATCAGAATTTCCCATGCATTAGAAATATTTCCAACCGAACTGCAACCCTTCTGACAGATCTAGATGACTGCTTATGGTGTCAGATGAAATCTTCAATTTATATTTAAAGCAGCTAGCTTAAGTGGCTAGCTGAAGAAAAATTACCCAAGGGAGAATTTATACACAAACTTTCAAAAGCGATATGTCTCACCCTAAAAAAAGTGTCAGCGACCTAATGTCAACAGAAAACAACATGAACTGAACTAAGTGAATTAAAGAAATTAGTTATGCCTCCACATTAAAGTAAAACAACGGAGTGTTAATTATCCATAGGCTCAAATGCAGAAGTACAGTCATATTACAATATACAGACAAAACAAGACTTCTACCCTAAAAGTAGCAATATTGCTGCTCAGAAGCCAAATCTTGGAAATGATGCCCTGATTTTCTTGTTTCAGTGGCAGCTTATACTGTGGTAAGGTACAAATGTTATACCTATAGCTTTGTTGTTCTACTTCAAGAGTAGACCATAAGCCCACCTCATTCTTAGTCTTCTGTAGGCAGGTAACCATCACACTAGGAAAAAATAACACTGATCACAACTATCTGCATATCAAGAAGTAACAGTAGGTATGAAGACAACTTCTGCAGTACGCTGCTGGGCTCAAGTGCTAATTTGGGTCATCCGAGTCCTTATTCAGTTATATCATCAATCACAATAAAGTCTGCGTTAATTTTTAATCAAATCATAGTAAAAGAATATCAAGAAGAACCGAAGATCAAGATAGTATGGCATTAGTATCCCCAAAAGATGCAAGGAAAGGGACATCCCTAATGTCGAACAGAATGGTAAAGAAAGATTAAAAAGAGATGAACAAGCATTGAGTAGAGCTCTGTACCTTCATGGACCTCAGTAAGTATTTGGTTCTTATTCCACTCCTCACTTTTGCGAACCTTTCCCACAATTTAAAAACCAGGCAACAATCAAGAAGAATTGGATGAATGGTAAAAGCCTTAAGGAAAGGCCTTGGAAACTGCTATAGAAGGTGAGCAGACTTGAATGGCAGAGAAGAAATACCAATGTTATCTTAAATGAAAAGCATCAGAGAAGGAAAACCTGGTGAAATCTATCTCGAACATTGCTCTATGAAAGTCTAAAATAATTAAACAGTCTTGTAACCAAATGCTTAAGAATGATGACTACCAAAAATTGATGTCCACAGAGTCACTTGAGAGTATCTTCAAAAATAAAAAACCTTCTGTCCCAGAAAATTCAGAGTACTTCACTGTACATACCTAGCCTAACATAGGCTAAATGAAGGTGGAAAGGGAACATACAGCTTACCAACGTCAAAGCAGGGTGGGAGGGAAGAATGAAAGGCACTCCCAGGAAAGTATGTTGGTAGTGTAGTTAGGGTGAGAAACCTGATCCATGCCACTTTTTTGTGATGCCCAAATCCTCTACCACCCCTGAGTTAAGGAAGTGAATTGAAAATGGTGTATTGTGTCATTAAAATGTACTAATCTTTTTTTTTTTCTCTTTTCCATCCCAGGAGGTGAATTAGTTATCCCTCTACTTGTAGAAGACCCTTTAGATATCCCTCCTATTGCTACTCGTGCACCTTTCATTACACTTCCCCCTACCTTTCGCCCCCTCCTCACCATTATTGAGACCACCAAAGATTCCCTGTCCATGACCTCTGAGGCGGGGTTACCTTGCTTGTCGGACCAAGGCAGCGATGGTTGTGATGATGATGGCTTGGTGATATCTGGGTATGGCTCAGGGGAAACCTTTGACTCTAACCTACCCCCTACTGATGATGAAGATTTTTACACCACCTTCTCCTTGGTAACAGATAAGAGTCTTTCCACTTCAATCTTCGAAGGTGGCTACAAAGCACACGCACCCAAGTGGGAATCCAAGGACTTTAGACCTAACAAAGTCTCCGAAACTGGTAGGACTACTACCACGTCTTTGTCCCCTGAGCTGATCCGCTCCACAGCTTCGTCCTCGACTGGGATGGTCCCCAAATTGCCAGCCGGCAAAATGAATAACCGTGAGCTCAAACCCCAGCCTGACATAGTCTTGCTTCCGTTGCCCACTGCCTATGAGCTAGACAGCACAAAGCTGAAGAGCCCGCTAATCACTTCCCCCATGTTCCGTAATGTGCCCACAGCAAACCCCACGGAGCCGGGAATCAGACGGGTTCCGGGGGCCTCAGAGGTGGTCCGCGAGTCAAGCAGCACAACGGGGATGGTCGTCGGCATTGTGGCTGCTGCCGCCCTCTGCATCCTCATCCTCCTGTACGCCATGTACAAGTACAGGAACAGGGACGAGGGGTCCTATCAGGTGGACGAGACGCGGAACTACATCAGCAACTCAGCCCAGAGCAACGGCATGCTCGTGAAGGAGAAGCAGCAGACCTCAAAGAGTGGCCACAAGAAACAGAAAAACAAGGACAAAGAGTATTATGTGTAAAAAAGAATACTTATTTATATATAAATATATAAATACTTAATGAGATTTAACTGAAATATCAGAACCATTGCAGCGAACGAGATTGGGAGATATCGTTTGTGGGAAAAAGTATTGGGAAAAAAAATTTCAGCAGTGACTGTTAATGTCTCAGTCATCACTTCGAGTCAGCAAACTCTGATCTAATGTATTATAAAGCACACTTAGCGTTCTGGAGATGGCGCGCACAGCTCTGCTCTGTTAGTGAACTTGGACGTCTCCAAATCTCCTCCTCCGCTGAACTTTCTGCAAAGGTAGAAGACTTCATGGCTTACTTGTTTCATATCTCCAAGTGAGTCTTTAACAATGTTCGTGATCCCTGACTGTATCAGTAATTTTTCAGTTTACTTATTAAAAAAAAAAAAGGAAGGAAAAAGAAAAAAATGCAAACATTATTAAACAACAAAAAATATTGAACAAACTGATCTGGCCGTGTCCAGCATACATATAATTTTTCGAGATTGGAGGAGGGGAATAAATGATTTTGGAGATTGCTGGGTTTTTGGTTTGGTTTGGTTTCTTGGGTTGTTTTTTTGTTTGGATTTTTTTTTTTTTGTTGTTACTTCTGGGTGTGGGAGGGAAGAGTGGAGAGGTGTGGTGTGGGGGGGTGAACCAGGACATGAGTTGAGAAGAAATCTCAGAAAAAAAAAATCCATAATAAATAAAGAGACACTATCATCATATATGAACTCAAAAGCTACCCATGGTGTTTACTCTGCATATCTGGTTGTGTTGTCTATAGAATCCATCGTCTTGCAGTAAGTTGTTTGCTAACAACGCAGTGAAAGTGTCTGATGGGTGGTGCTGAAGAAAATTATTATGGAAAGCTGGTTCCCTTGGATCTGGCTCCAGTATTTGCAGTTGAACTGAAGAATAAATGGGTTTGGGTCTGTTCTGATCATTGGCTTTATTTGAGAATATCACTTAGTATGCATTAGCACAGCCAAAGTATGGTTAAAGGGATTTGACGATTGAAAAAAGAACACTTAAAAAATGGTTAGCCATTCTGAGCTGAATATACGGTGCAAAAATAAAGGAGCCTTCCTCTGGGTTCTGGTTCTGTGACTGATTTCAGTGCATGCAAAAAATAACAATAAATCAGTTTAATAAAGAGATCAGAAACATACCACTGGATTTCAACTTGTGACAAGACCCATAAATGTTGGAAAAGCTAAACACTTGTAAAAGAATGCAAAATACATAGTTTTTTTGACCTAAAACTGTTTTTCATATGTAATATTTTACTTTTGTAGCTTGACATTTCAGATCGTCTCTGTCTTTCCATTTGCCCTTTTCTCCCTTTTCCTTCTCTTTTATATAAAATAAAATAAATAAAGCTGCTGTGACACACAAAAAATAATAAAGAAAAAAGAATTTAATAATATAATATATATATACACACAGATATATTTATCATGGTATGTTTGCTGGGACGACTGGAACAGAAGTTCTGCTATGGTCTTAATGTGGAATGAGAATGTTCTTGAAGAACAAAGTAAAATGAAACAGACAACAAAAGCAAACCTTAAAATGTGAAGAGAGTGTGTGTTTTAGCTTTATCACAGTTACCTGTGTCAAAAACAAACAAAAAAACTGAAATTTTGTTTACATATTTTACTACCATTTTTTTTGCTAGTATAATTTCTATATGGATACCCTGATGGTGTATATACAGTTTTATGGTTAAATTTGGAATGTCTTTTGTTTTATTTAAATTATTTAATTTGGTTGTTTGCTTTCTATATTTTCCCAGTTATTGTGAAAAAGGTTATCTTACTCAACAGAACAATAGACAGGTGGTTTGATGGCCATGCCTGTCATGTGCAAAAAAAGCAAATACAGAGAGACAGAGAGGAAAACAACAAAAACCAAGAAGGATTGAGAACTCTGGAATATCAGAAATGTACACTTTTTCTGTATACAGATGAAAACTAATCAGCTGTTTAGGTTTAGAAATCTACTCTTGCTGGTGTTTAAAAGTCGCATGAATATTTGACTTTGAAGAAGTGTCATCAAATACACACACGCACATGGGAACTTAAATTCAAGAAAACCAGCCTTCTCAAACATTTAGAGAAGATGCTTTCATGTTAACAAATATTTTCAGTGCGTGTATGTGTGTGCGTGTGTGTGTGGTGCGTGTGTGTGAGGTTGAGCTTTTTTTCTTTTTTATTTTTTATACTAAAAATAAAAAAAAAAAGACAGGTTTTAAAAAGGTACGAAAGCACGATTTTAGATGACTTAACTGGCCGAAACTATAAAAAGTTGATTATATCTTGATGTCTGTAAAAGATTGCTGTTCTTGGAGTCTTGGAGTCTTGTGAAATGATTTCCTACTTTCTTTCTTCTGTTCCTTTTTGCTTTCCTTTTTTAAGTTAAGGGGAAAAGATTTACACTTTCTTTTTTCTGTGTAAGTTTCTATTGGACAGTTTTTCGGAATGTGCATTTCTGTATGTGGGCTTCTACCATATTCCTGTTGCTTTATAGAAAACCTTAAGCATTTTTATTTGAGTTATCGTGATGTTATTGCTTTTTTTCCCTTTCTTTTTCTTCTTCCTTTTTGATTTTTCTTTTCTTATTTGCATTTTGTTTAAAGATATGCTTAGCAATAAAATGTTCTTCCCAAAGCCCTGGATGTTGCTGGGTGTTTATTTCTGAAAGACTTAAGGGAAATTCCAGACCTTTAAAGGTGAAAAGTAGTCTGTGAAGCAGGTATCCCCCATCCCATGGGAGTGTCTAACCACCAAATTACAGAATTATGTTCATTTTTGCATTCTTTCTTTAGTCAAATGAATCATAATTTTTTCCTTTGCAGGGACATAAATACAACTTGTGTGCAGGGTCTACCTCACACCACTCCCAACCCCTTGTTGCCCACCACCACCTCAGTGGGTACAAGAGTAGTTCTCGGGAATATGGGTTTCAGTGACCTCAGATAAAAGGCAGAACTACATCTGACAATGTTTCTACCATTAGTCTTTTGTATAAAAGAGGTTATTGATTTGCCTCTTTCAATGATCCAAGCCTTACTCGGCATTTGAAAGCAAAACACAGCTATTTTACCTCCATGAGGAGAGTGTAGGTCTAGATTCTTCGGGCAAGAAGGTCTGCTTCCCATCTGAAAAGGTCAAGGTATTTGAGGGGTAAGATTTAGGGCCTGGCCCAGCCTCAGTAGTTCCTTTTTGGCTAGCTGCTTGCAGCTGTATACCTAGGACACTGACTTAATATGCCCTTTAGAATGTGTTGCCTGTTTTCAGTTCCCTTTGAAGCATGTAGCTCTTCTTGTGACATTTATGGGATTCTGGATTCCTCTCCTGTGGCCAGGAGTCTTATGTTTGATGTACTGCAGCAGCTAAATCCTTCTGGGACTAGCCAATTTGATGTTCATATCATTTTATATGAGGATCTCAGTTAGGTTCTCTCAATTCATCTATAACTCCGTGTACTACCTAAGGAACATAGTGTACTTAATCTGGATGCTATGGACCACACTTAGGTACCTAAAGCAGATGAGCTGAGTGCTCAGTTCCTTCCAGGTAGTCTATGAGGCTCCCAAAACCCTTATCACAGCTGCTGCCCACCTCTTGTCGTCCTACTGAGCATCATAGTCTATTATGATTCTGTCCGTCATGTAAAATCACCAATATCCTGTCTTTCCTTAGCAAGTTGTGCAAAACTTCAGTTCACGGTAGTAGGTTTTTTCAAATTGGATCTTTCCAAGCTACCTGCAAGATTTTTAGAGGCATCTAGAGGTCAGCCAAACGAGTGTGTCACAGCCCTTTCATTTTTCCAACCAAGGATGACTTCACCTTTTTTTTCTTTTTTTTTTTTCTAGGCAGAATCCACAGCTCTTTTGAGCAGTGTTTTCCATAGGTTTTGTTTACAACCAAATTAGACTCAGGATAAACTGATTGTTCAGGTGTTCCATGTGATTCTTCTACATTTTTGTTTTGCTCACATGTTTGCATGGGTGAGAATATGCATGTGTATGTAGTTGTGAGGGTTTTTCTGTTTTCAGTTCTTTTGTGAATCATGTTCTGACACCTTACAGATCCTCACAACTCTCAAAACCACAGGTTCTGGTCTAAACTCCCCTCTCATTTCCCTCCCAAAATCATGAGATTCATGGGTGATGCCAGTACTGGAGCTGGCACGTGGAAGATCTAGGTCTGGACTTAATTGCCTCTTCTAATATTGCAGAAAATTTCCTTATCACCAAGAAGTTGGTGTTCTGAGAAAAACATTTCTATCTTTTCTCAATATTTTTTCTCAAAACCTTTATATCATTAAGAAATATTATGTGAAGCAAGAAATTTCAACGTGAATTACCCTAACCCTCTGGCTATAGTCACTCTTTTTTTCATTTTCTCTGTTACCTAATGACTATTTTATTCCTTAGGCTAAATGAAAGTGTCAGAAAGGGCACTTCATTGTTGCCAATAAGGCTTGTGATCATTGCATGTTTTTGGACAATAACAGAATGACAGAATTGTTGAGGTTGAAAGGGACCTCTGGAGATCATCCACAGTCAAAGCACTACCTCCCCAAAGCAGGATCAGCTACAATGGGTTTCTCAGGGCTCTGTCCAGTCAGGTTTTGAATATCTCCACATGTAAACTCCACAACTTCTCTGGGCAACATGTTCTAGTGTGACCACCCTCATTGTAAACAATTTTTGTTGTGGTTAGATTAAATTTTGTGTTTCTTAATTTGTGCCAGTTCCCTCTTATCCTTTTTCTGAGTACCATTGAGAAGAGCCTGGCTCTCTCTTCTTTATGACCTCCCTTCAGGTATTTATACATATTGGTAAGATTCCCCATAAGCCTTGTCTTCTCCAGGCTGAACACTCCCAGCTGTCTCAGCCTCTCCTTGTACAACAGATGCTCCAATCTCTTATTCTTCATGGCCCTTTGCTGGACTCACTCCAGTAGCTGCAAAATGTGGAGCAGACACTATTGCCTTACCACCGTCACTGAGACAGGGATATACCTCTTTTCAAGGGACAGGGCTTGGCAGTTGCTCTTATTCTCAGCATTTTCTACTGGTAAGCAACAGCCTACGTACTATATCACTTTTTGAAGATCCCTGTCAGTTGACTAGTTCTACTCTTCCCGAAACTGTTCAGCACATAGCTGCTTATTGCAGAGTTGTAGAGGTTCTTTGCAAGTGCTGAGACATTTGAAGATCTGAGCACTGACAGGCTTTAGCCTTCCCAGTTCTGGTGTTACATGAAAGGACTAGTGAGGAGCAGCTTTGATGCTGGTTCCTTTTCCACGTATTTCTCTCCATGCATCTGGGCTGAGAGGGAAGGGTAAAGATGCTGCTCTCCTCTGCTATTGCCATGCCTGGCTGCTTTTCTTCCCCAAGGAGTGAGAAAATATTGATCAGACAGCTTTGTGATAATGATTAAAACCAAATATCCCTCTCCCTCAGTTCCATAGTGGAAGTATTTCCAGTCATAAGGTGGTGATGACTCCCAAGGAAGGCAAAGACACATGAATTATGATTAATGGATGTGACTTCACACTTAAATCCAAAGCTAAGCATCACAGGATCTTCTTGGGTGAGCAGAGACATGAGCATGAGAAGAAAGACTATTCCCTGTGGTTTGGCTCTCTGGATGGGACCCCACCTGTGCTCTGAAAGTGCATTTACCAAGGTGGAAATGAAATATTGTAACCAGGGGTGTCATGATAAATGCAAGAAGTTGAGGTGTGAGGTCTTAACTGATTCTTACCCCTTGTTGGAGAAAGTTTCCCCCCCAATAGCGACATTTGTTGGATTAGTTAACAAAATTAGAACCTCTTATCCAATTTGGTAAAACACTGCTTTACGTATAGCAATCTACCCCACTCCGTTTCTCTCCAGACCATATGCATTGCAGAGTGTGATATCTCCTGTCTGTCCCCAAATGTTCCTGATAACCTCCTTTCTCTGGAGACCGTATTCGTGCTGTCTTTCACAGATGAGCAAATATGGTGCCATTCGAGGTAAATTTTCAGTAAATGGTTGGTCTGCAGGAATTCAATGTTTATAATTTGGGCATATGGATTGCATGAGAGAGGAACAGACCACACATGTGCAAGAGATTATGTTGGACTGTGTCTAGGTGAAAAAAGGGCTTAATTTTTAAAGGTACTAAGATAACTAATTCTTATTGAAAACAGGGGAGATTAGCTACCTAAATACCTTTAAAAATTGAGGCTATTTCAATGTATTAGTCATATAAAGTTAATTACCTAGTGTTAATTGCTTGGGCTTCTTCAGTATGAAATGGTGTAGGCAAGTGGTGGGCAAGGTTCCTTTCTCTCTCCTTTACACGAGTTCTAAAAAACTCACCTGGCCTTCAGAGTGGGATACAAAATGTGGCATAGCTCAGGTCTGCTGTAAATTACTTGGAGAGAAATCCATTTCAACATGCTAGGATGGAGCTGCATGAACACATTGTTTTCTTGAATTCAATGGAAGCAGACAAAAAAAAAAAAAATTGCAGATGGTTCCATACCTTGTACAAACCCAAAAGAAGCACAAACTTGTACTCCTGCCACCAAGCACAACTTAAAGCCACTCAGCAAGAGTCTTCACCTACCACTCCATGCGTCTCTTTTGTCCACCTGTGCACAGAAGACAACCAAGGGGCAACATCCATATGGAGTCAGCAAAATTCTGAGCAAGCAGCTGGGAAAAACCTAGTCACACTTTTCTTCAATGGCTTGTAAACCAGGCACTATGCCTAACAGCTTTGGCTTGGCACACATGGAAAATTAAACTCACTGGAAAAGATTTGTCAAAAAAATATAAATATATTTAATAATGCTGCCAAAGCATTTGGAGCACTATGAAAATATCACTCAGAGCATTTGGATTTCAAGAGTAGTTACATAAACTGTTAAAACACCAGACCACAAAACAGGACTGAATCACACCATGGAAAACAAAAGTGGAAATGGGAAAAGTGAAGGCTCTGAAAACCATCAGTAATGGTATCTGAATGACTTCCTTGGTTCCGATAGTTCTTCAGTCCTATAGCTTAGCCCAGTAATTTATAGTTGGTACTACCAAGTGGTGGTAACAGGAAGTCTTTAGGAGAGTGGGAAAAGAGGTAAATGGAAGGATCATTCACAGAGTGATGAGGAACCACCTTCTGAGAACAGTTTCCAAGTGCTATTTGTAAGAGCAAATTAAGAGGGACAAGCCAGAGCCTGCATGCAGCGCACAGCCATGCACCCAGTAAAGTGGCAGGTGAAGAACAGGATTTTGATTTCCAAAGACATGAATGTACAAGCTGAGCTGTGCCAAGGCTGGGAGAGTTTATGTAACTTGAATCAAGCCCTTTTCTCCACATGCATTGTGAACTAGAGTTTACTTGCACCACTGTTTTCTCCACCAGAACCCCAGCCTTACCCAGGGATGAGGAGCAGGACACTTTGTCAGTAGGTCTATTTGAACTCCCTAAGTATTTGATCCCTGCCACTTCATCATATGTTTGATTATTATTCATTTCTGTCTGCTGCCATAGTTGCAAACATTAATTTACATCAACAGTTCCCTTGTGAGTAGATACTGGTATCTCCCCTTCAAGAATGGAAACTAAGACAAAGAGACTTGCCTGCAGTTATGTAGAAAATCCGTGGTTATACCAAGATTAGCTTTCAGAGTTTCTGGACTCACCCACTCTTTGCTCATGCCTCCAAAGTACACTGTGGTGCCACCAGAGGTAGAATACCTCTTCCAAATCAAGAGCTGTCTGTCAGATTTCAAAGATTTAGAGCAAATGGTGGAAATACAGGAATTTCTAATAAGAAAATAAAACCCTTTTAAACTAAGAAAGAACCATTTTAAAATGGAAAATATTTGGTTATCAACTGTTTATTAAAAATATCCTCTATTTTTGCACATACGGGTAAAGACATAGGCACATACATGCATTTGAACACCCAAAGCAACTTCTATTCTGCCGGAATGTAGCTTTACCATCTGCTGTGAATGCCTGCAGAAAAACACTGCCATGTTCTGCCATAAACCAATGACAACACAATTTTATTACAACTAATTATAGGAAGTAAGACTAAATTAAATACCCTACTGCAGTCCTTTGACTCCTGGGTCAGTGTGACTTGAAGTTGGTTGTTATCTCTCACAATCTGCACTGAAGTGCGTAGTGTTGCCAAGATTTTAGCTAAAAAAGATCTTGTTATCCGGATAAATTGGGTTATAACTATTACAAACATTTAGAACCTACTACGACTTCCTTTGAAGCTGATGGCAAAGCCTCCCTTACAGAAAACAGAGAGTGCTCCCATTCTATAATTCTCTGCAAGTTTTGCTTTTAAAACAGATTGGTCTTTTTTTTTTTCCCTTTACTTCATGGTGTTCACTAATTTTTTTAAAATACTAGCCACATTATGCACATACCAATGATGGTATGCATTGTAAAAGCTTACTTGGTAACAAGGGAAGTTTTTGGAGGGCTGTTTCTGTTCCCTTAAAGCCTTGCTAATACAAGTATTGAGTGTATAGTAAACTCTCAAAAGCCTAGTCTTCTCAGTTCTGAGATATCTGGGGTCTCAAAAACAGGACTTATTTTCAGTGACCATAATGTGAAGATTTATTCTACAGAAAGAGACTCATAAATAGATTTAAAATTCTTATTTTTCATAGCTGATGGCACATCATATTATTGTTTTCTCATTGACCCATTTTCCTGCAAGCCCAGTCCACCAACAGAACTGCTGCATTTAAGATACATGTACTGGGCTGTTGCACTTAACATACACCTATAGGGTGAATACACCAGATGTTATACTTCACTGTTTAGCACTATGATATACTGCAGCTTGAACACTTACCACTGAAGTGAGAAAATGCTTTGCCACTGATTTCAGAGAGCACTGGAGCAGCACTTTAATGAATATCAGCAGTGCAATGCCTGCAGAACAAACTCACCACCAAAAGATGTAAAGGAAAAATATGTGCAATTCTGAAGCCAACTGCAGTCGCATGCCTGCATTTCCTCAAGTAAGTTAAAGGATCCATACTTTCTTCCACAACTTCACAACCAACAGTATGATGTAATGCATCCCATGTGCTAAGGGCTGTTTGATACAGTGCCATCCGTGCAATTATATTTCATAGCTTTGCCTAAAATAAAATTCTTACAAGTCCTTATCAAACAATATGGAGAAGAACTAGGGATGCTTTTTTCAAAAAGCAATTTAAAGCTATTCCTAAACATGAAACACAGATGCAAAATGGTTGTTTTGCCCCACTTAGAGCAGATCCCAGATAGGTTAATGCTTTTACTGTCATGTTCAGTACTGCCATTTGTGCAACTATGAGGGGAACTCAAATCCCAGGTCCAGGCCTTGAAGTGCTTAAAACACAAATGCATAACAAGATTCTACAACACAAATTCATTTATATTATTTTAATGCTATTATGTGGCAACATTTGTGCTAAAGAGTCTTATCCCAAGCAATACTGTCATTTGTACAGGGGAAAAAATTGTCTTCAACTTACACGGCAAGGAACCTTGAGCTGAGTCAAAGCCTGATACCTAATGGCTGTTCACCCACCTAAGCAAGAAAGATTTTGCAAACTAACAATGAAAAAATATGGAACAATTTTCACCTTTATTCAGGAGATTTCTGAGTTATAAATAATAGTCCCAGCTTAATTTCTGCCTCACAGTTTAGGCCAGAAGAGCACTAACACTAGACCAGCAGCAGCAGGTGCTACATTTCTTCACTGACAACAAGGACCATACCCTCAGGAGATACCAGGCAGGGCTGAAGTGTCTTTAGGTGCCAGGACTCCAATAGTAGAGGAGCAAGTGCTGGCTTAAAGAATATTTAAAAAAAAAAAGTAATAATAAAGTTTCAGCCCTGTGCCTGGAACAGCAGGTGGGCTACAGTCCGGCAGTGGTCTGCTTTAACTGAATGAAGCCTTTGGCTGAGAGGTGCAAACATGATGTGGTGACATAACCTGCAGAGGCACTACCCACTTTTGGAGGTAGGATGTGCTTTTGCTCTCATGCATTCGTAAGTCTCATTCATTTTTTTGTCATGATAACAAATTAGATAATTTTTTAGCACTTCACAGCCTAGGCATTCACTGGCTCTGCATTTATGAACTGTAGCCCTTTGTCTGCAAAGCAGAAGACAGTACAGCAACCAGGAGGCAATTGCCACAAAAGGTTTGTCTCAGAGGCCCCTTAAGTGCAGACCTGTGGAAATGCATCCTCCCACAAAGCACAGGCCTGCATATATAGCTATTGAAAAAAAAAAAGTCTTATTTATAGTGAAACATTACCGATGCAGAGGGCATGCCACTAAGGAAGCATTTCTCTATGGTTTGATTTTACTTTTGTCTTGGCCCTTGCTGGCAACAATAAAAACCAAAATTAAAAGGCCCTTATTAGTGAAGTAGGGAGCTGTCAGACTGTACAGATGAAGTGCTCATCAGTGTTGGGGAGGCGGGGAGAAAAGTCTGAAACCCTCTAACATAGAGAGTAAACACAATATGTGAGTTTTATGCTAAGAACATTTCTGCTTCCGTGCAGTTATCTCTTACTGCCAGAATAGCCCTAAGGATTAAGATGGTTTATTGGGATCAAATGCCTTAGAGATTATTATAGTGCTGACTGTTTACTCGTTCACATTAAAATACAGAACTGTGCTTATATCCCTGTATGTGCATCTCTCAATCACAAATTCTTTTCCATTCCCTAAATGGGTCAGCCTAGATTCCTAGCCTATCCTATTTTCCGTATCCAAGATAAATCTCCAAAGACATCTTGCTACAGCTGTGTAGCTGGGCTATCCCTTAAAAGCATCGTCAGCATTCAGATCTCAGCACTTGCTGCCAGCGATTAACACAAAACTTTTGCTATAGGCTTGTTTAGGCAGGAAAAGATAGTGACTAATGGTTTAGAGGCTGAATCATCTCATGGTTAAAGTAGCTGAGGGTAGGGAGGGAAGGAAATCTGGGGTCTTAGCCTAGAACATACTTTTCTGCAAGAATGTCAATTGTGCCCTTAGAGGTATGAGACTCTTGAGGTCATTTAACACAGATTTTCTTTAAGTTATATGGTGTATGAAATGGGTGCCTCTAACCTAATGGGGAAAAAAAAAATCCAAGCCAGTATTTTGCTGTCAGCAGTTAAATTTCCCTTTACAACAGAGCTGGGGCTCTGCAATCTCAGCTGGCCTCAGCATCATGATATCTATATGCTCTTCCTGAGTTTGACGTGCATAGCCTAGGATCTCCCACAGGGCCCAGTCTGATAAGTATGGTCTGAACTCAGATGAACTGCCACTGTTTTGTCCTGTGCTGTCCTGTCACTGGAAAGAGCCTGGCTCTATCTTCTTTACACCCTCCCTTCAGATATTTATGTACATTGACAAGATCCCCCTGAGCCTTCTCTTCTCCAGGCTGAACAGTCCCAGCTTTCTCAACCTTTCCTCATAGGCGAGATGCTCCAGTCCCTTCATTATTTTCGTGGCTCTTTGCTGGACTGTCTCCAGTATGTATGTGTCTCTCTCGTACCAGGGAGCCTAGAGCTAGACCCGGTACTCCAGGTGTGGCTTTATCAGTGCTGAGCAGAGAGGAAGAATGATCACTGCCCTCAGCCTTCAGGCAACACTCCTGCTAATGCAGCCCAGGATCCCAGGTTGAGAGACTTCAGCATTCTGCTATATCACTGCAGGGTCTGCCTTGATGCTTGAGTTTATTACCTAGAAATCAGGACATTTGTGTTGAAATTAACTTAATAGCTCAGGAATCTTAGTTGGCTTTGCATAAGTCAACAAACACAAGCAGAAAGAGACTACCCATTCCCTGCCTGAAGCCAAGGGGCCCAAGGAAGAAGGCAATGATGCGTATTGCAAGCCTTATAAACAGATCTGCCTCAACACCCCCACTCCGGCACCTGTTTAACATAACAGCCCTGAGAACACTGGAAGGAGCTGGCCATCCACACCATTCCATGTTAGATATAGGCAAGTTTGGGGTTCATCTTAATGACTAAATCCAGACTAAATGTGCTTCAGGTGCTAGAAAAACACAAACTATTCTCACAAGTTTTCCATCATATCACATATGATCTAAGAAAGAAGCAAGAGTCCTGGCACCACAGGTGGGCTCACAGGAGCAGGTTTAAAAAGAGGCCTTTTACTCTGAAGATCCTCCTAAAGCAGGTTTGATGTGAAGTTTTTCTAGGCAATATCTGGTAGTTTGATGGAGAAAAGTAGGAGACCTTCCAAGTGAGGTGATTAGGGAAACAGTGTAATTTGTACAAACAGAATTTAGTCAAGGTACTGAGTTAAATAATTCTGCAGTTAACAAATGTGTTAACAAAAAAAAAAAAAAGTGTCAACACAAATGTGTTAACAAAAATCTCAGCCAATGACAAGGCACTTTGGCAATGTAATAGAGAATTGTTTGGGAGGTTTGTTTGGTTTTTTGTTTGCTTTCAAGTATCGACACTGCAACTGGAATCAGCACATGACACTGTCTAACACTAGATTTCTCTGGACTGATAAAAGGATGAGGGGCATGAAGATGGGACAAGATTTTTGTGTCAAGTGCAGCCACAGCTCCCTGTTTCAGGGTTGCTCAGCCTGATAGGTTATTAGTATTCACCTAACTGAAACAATGTGTTTCTCTTGCACAGCATAGGCAGTGACCTGGGACCCAAAAGTTGTATACACAGCCGAGCTGTGGGCATGCGCAGGGACACCCAAGTGCATGGTCATAAGCCATAGCAACACCCCAGGTGCCCAGCCAGGAGTGCACAGATGTGCACGTGCACACACACACACAGCCACATGTATGCACACACACACACACAAAGCCATCTTGCCCGAGTGCGGTACCTCTCACTGTGTAATGCCTGGCAACAGCACTGCTTAGCAACAGGAGTCTCCACAGTCCAATTTGATGCTGGGCTGGAGTGACTTGCACTGAGATATTCAGAAGTGCTAATTTGGATCAGAAGATATTAGCATCCAGTCCAATTAAGAACAACATTTGTGTCTGCTGTTTTATTTATTCAAATAGGATAGCAGGAGAAAATAGAAAAGAAGAGCTGCTTGATTTCTGGGGGGATATGTGGTGGGGGAAGAGGTAAAAAGGGCTAAGTATGAGATCATTGCTGAAGTGTGACTGTTTATAATGAAAAAGCAGAAAAGTAAGTGTAGCAGAATGACATTTAAAGTACATGACAATGGTCAAGAGAAATTGCACTAAGGTGGTTCAGGATTAATATAATTTAAGTTTGGGTTTTTTTCTCTTATTTAAGTGAATTTAATGTCAGTGAATGGTGTCAGAGTAGTAACCCTGAAGACCCAAATCATCTATTTACTCTTAAAATTAGTACAGCAGCATGGGCTACACCACTTCCAGGCTCCCTCTCCCCTTGCCCCCAGCCCACACCCTAGGGCAAGTAGACAGGGGAGCATAACCTTCAATTTCCACAGCCTGGAGGGTCCTCATCAACTACACTCAGGCTCATAGTCAAGCAGTCAACAAATGTTTGCAAGCATTATGTTTGTGACACAGGGCACAACCCACTGCAGGTGAGATGAGTTTCACTAAGTCACATCTCCCAAGTAGCTAATGGCTTGCGAAGACTTTCTCAGCCCTCTTGGTTTAGCTTTGACTTTGTCAAACAGTCTTTTCTTACAGAGTGTTTTGGTGAATAAATATTTTTCAGTAAGATAACAGCTCTGTAAAAGTATTCCCAAGCAACTGCACATCAAATTGTCTGATCTGATTACACTTAACAACCCCACAGAAAGAGCAGCCTTTTCTAACTGGACTCAGGTGCTCAAGCTTTGTTTTCTGCTTTCAAGGCAGACATCTCAGACCTCTGCTAAAAGCCCCATTTTGCTGAACAATAATTTTGTCAGAAGTGTAACTTTGCTGTCATTATTATCTTGGAGCACTTATAATCAAAACATCATAAGGCCTTCCAAAAGCCTATAAACACTGATGTACACAAGGTATATTTTTCTATCCAAGTCACTCCGCATTTAACTCACACAATAAAAATCTGGTTGAACAGGCAAGCCTGGTATCAAGCTCAAAATTTCAGTTTACACACTTGGGCTTGTTTGTCATTTGTTGACATTTCACAAGAAATGACAACAAACAGCAATGAAGTTCTGCCATCAAAAAAGAATGGATCCAGTTCATATAGTTCAGTTCCACAGATTATGATGTGGAGCATCAGCTGCAGGGACAAATCACAAAGGATGAAATCCACTTAAAAATTTCAAAGCGTTTGAGAAAAGAGGCCGGCATCATCACTGTTCTCATCTGTCATATGAGGAAGCAGTGGCACTAAAAAAATAGGGGTTCATGCATTCTTGCAGTTAGATAACATCAGAAGCAGGTCTAGACCCAAATCTGTGATCCACAGATTGTTGTCCATATGCTTTATTTCCAGATTAGATGAATATGCCATATTCATTTTTTATTAGCTTTTATTAAGCATATACAGTTATGCCAAATTTAATATGAAGTGGATTAACGTAATTCAGGGCAGAGATTTAACCAGGAATAGCTGTTCATCATTAAAGTTATATTTTATTTTAATACACATATACTTTTATTACTTCTGAATTGATCATCAAAGGATCTACAATCTCATCTTTTCTTACTATATGACATATTAAGAATTACTGAAAGTATTCAGGAAATAATTGGTAATAAAATACAAGTGTATTCAGCCTGCTTCAGAATTGTTTGGTAGGATTAGAGTGTACTGCAAATTCTAAGGTAGCAACCGGATTTACCTGCCAATTTGGTTCCTGTGATTTACTAGACATCCATTGTTTTTAGGATGCAGCTGCAAGGTGATGATTCAATGCAAATTAAATAGCTCATGTCACACTCATCAAATTAGCACTGTTCAATACAATATTAGCTACTTGCTGCCATCGCATTAGCTCATTTTAACATAGACAGGTACCATCTGCAGCTTCACAAATATTTTTTATGCTGCAGATCCTGGGGGTTCATAAATGGCTCTGTTTTTTTGTCAGTCCCGACCCTTATGTGGGAGCGCTGCACTGCCGGGGGAGCTATGCTTCCCACAGGAGCAGAGCATGAGCACGGAACCACACCACCTCCTGTGCCAGCACCATGGGAAAGCACAATCAAGCTGTGAGCTGGCAAGCAACATAAAACGGCTCATTAATTAGGTCACTTCCTCTAACTGGTTTTATAAAAAAGTATTAAATTATTATAACAGGTGTTGTATGCTTTCACATTAAAACTTTTTAGACTGGTTAACATTGCTTTTGCATTATAATACCACCAGACCCTAGGAATTATTCAAGATTAACACCACTAAAGCCTTAGAAAGCACAAAAAATATTAAATTACCCTAGGAAACACTGTAGTTCTGCATAAATAAAATAAGTTTAACATTTTTATTTCATTTCAGTTAATAATCTTGGACATGGCCAAGCCAGAGGAATAACACTTTGCAGAAATTAAGTTTATAACTTTTTAAAATGTGGTTTGTTTTTTTTTATTTCTAACAAACAAAGAATCAAATAAAACTTCTCACAAAGTCAAACCTTGACATAACTCTCATACTTCTAACTACAGGTATTAGCAACAAGATGAAGAAGAGAGGTGAAATTTATATTCTTTACAAAACATTTTTCCAAAAAATTTGTCTCCAGAATATAAGCCTTACATACATTTGTACACTATATCCACTGGTTCATTGTCTCCTCTACCTAATATGGTTTAATCCATTGGTTAAAAATTATATTTGATCTATCCTCCAAGAAAACATTATTATGTTAAACTTTTCTAAATTCAAGCAGATATCACTAACGGCACATAAAGACCTTTGCAACCAAAACACTTTGTCTCATTTATAGAGTCATAGTATCATAGAACAATTTAGGTTGGAAAAGACCTATAAGATCAAGTCCAACCACAATCTTAACATCTCCAAGTCCACCTCTAAACTATGTCCCTGAGTGCCACACCTACACATCTTTTAAACACCTCCAGGAATGATGAATAAACCACTTCCCTGGGCAACCTGTTCCAGGGCTTGATAATTCTTTCAGTGAAGAATTTTTCCTATATCCAATCTAAACCACCCCTGGCACAATTCTTGTCTCATCACTTGTTACTTGGGAAAAGAGACTGACACCCACCTCACTACAACCTCCTTTCAGCCAGTTGTAGGGAGCGATAAGGTCTCCCCTCAGCCTCCTTTTCTCCAGATTAAACAACCACAGTTCCCTCAGCCACTCGTCACAAGACATGTGCTCTAGACCCTTCAGCAGTTTTGTTTTCCTCTTTGAACACACTCCAGCACCCCAATATCTTTCTTGTAGTGAGGGGCCCAAAACTGAACACAGCATTCCAGGCACAGCCTCACTGGTGCCGAGTACAGGGGGACAATCCCCTCCCTAATCCTGCTGGCCACACTATTTCTGATACAAGCCAGGATTCTATTGGCCTTCTTGGCCACCTGGACACACTGCTACCCTCCCGCAGATCAACACTCCTACCCAGCTTGGTGTCATCTGCAAACTTACTGAGGGTGCACCTGATCCCCTCTTCCAGATCATTGATAAAGATACTAAACAGAACTGGCCCCAGTACTGAGCCCTGGGAAACTTCACCTGTGACCAGTTGCCAACTGGATTTAACTCCATTCACCACAACTCTCTGGGCCCAGCCATCCAGCCAGTTTTGTACCCAGCAAAGTGTACACCCATCCAAGCCATGAGCAGCCAGTTTCTCCAGGAGAATGCTGTGGGAAACAGTGTCAAAGGCTTTACGAAAATGTAGGTAGACAACATCCACAGCGTTTCCCTCATCCACTAAGTGGGTCAAATGTTTACAAACATTTTGTGGACTACAAGGTTTAACTGTCATCATTGCTCCATTACTGGAAACCATATTTCCTTCACATATCAAAGTAAACCACTATATCCTTACGTTCATTATTCAAATTCTCTTATAATTGCTTTAGAACCTAACAGAGCTTTGGTAATAAAAATCATGATTGGTTTGTACCCTTATTTTAAGAAGTCTTCTGTAAAAAGTTCAAAAACAACAACTTTGATACTTCCACACAAACCACTGCCTTGCGTTCACAGGGTCTAAAGCCAGAAAGACCAAATAAGTAGTCCCTTCTGCCTTATGCATCTGTGTGTGTGCTTATATGAGCATATAAATATAGTGTACATATATCTGTATATAAAATGTTGCAGCATTTCCCCTTCTGCTGCCTCTTTGTGCCCACCAGGTTGTGCAAGACTAGAACAACTTCTCTAGAAGGGTGCCAGTCCTCACCTGAGGACATGATGGAGACTCTTTGTGTCTGATTAGTCTGTCTTCAAGCTTAATATCTGTTATATCTTAATATCTTCTGTTTTATTTCCAATTCGACTGTGCCTGGTCTTAAGTCCTCTCTTTGCTAAATAAAGGCCCTTTTAGCATCTGGTATTTTCTCCTTAGAAAGATATTTATTCAGTCTTGCCAAGCTTTCTCTAAAGCTTTTTTAATAATCTGAACATGCTGACTGTGTAGGTTTTTCACAGCAGGATGTTTTCTCCTACTTCCAGACCAATTTTGCAGCTCTCCTCCCTCCCTTTCCACAATTCAGTGTTAGGAAAAAAAATACTGGATATCAGCCCGAGTGTACAAGTCCACTGTCAGTCTCTTCAGCGTCTTGTGAGAAGATGAAACTATCCCCCCTATTCCAAATCATATTTCACGTTTCATATGTGAAAAGAACAAAAGCAGTTGCCACTAAAATGCTCTCCCAGAGGCCTTTAACAATACATTTCATTGCCATGCCATATGCTTTACCTGTGCTCTGCAGGGTGGGACAATCATGGAAATACAGAACATTAGCAATATCCCTATCTCTTGCTCTCTTCCTAGTAACACTCTGCACATGAGGGTTTTAACTTTGTTAGAGGATTTTTGGAGTATGTTCTGAGTGTTTTTCTAAAATATCATGTGATCTAGATGCTTTGGGCATCACGCTGGGCTAAATGCCTATTGATCAGTCACATGTGATTGTAAGGCAGTGAATTCAACGGTACAGGTGGATCTTTCCAGTTCTATGTGCCTATTTACCCATGGCTTCAGCTGAACACAGGTGCTTACCCCAAGCAATTAGCCCTGCCACAGCCCAAAAAGTGGAGCGCCAAAAGCTAAATCACCAGCCTCAAAAACAGTTGAAGATCAGATTTCATTAACATTTATCTCCCTTATTACACGTGATGTAACATAACTATAACATTAACATTCACTATATATATTTAAGCACATTTATTGAAGCAATTAAAAGTACATTTATCCAGACAACAGGAATGGGCCTCACCATTGCTATAGCAACACAAAAGAGCACTATAAAAGGTGAAAGGCTCTCACTCTCAATAAATAGCATGAGACAGAAGGGTAAGCCAAAAGATTCACTACCACCCCACACAACTGAAAGCAGGGATGATTTGCGAAGAAAGCAAAAAGGGAGGGAATAGGTTAGTTTAGGACATATGTCTAGAGTGAACTGCACTTTCTTCATTCCTCACAGTTATAAGCCCCTAAAGACACTGCCTCAAGAAGCAGAAAGGACAATAACCTCCACGGACTGAACCAGGTTGAGGGCTGCTTCCAACAAGCAAGTTTACAGGCTGCAGCTTCTGTCTCATGCTCCAGTCTACCAACATCTGATTGCTCCTGTTATGCCAATGAGCTGTGTGTGTTACTGAGAGTTTGCATTAACAGCCTCTGTTATGCATTACAGCACTTTCAAGACACACTGTACATGGTTAATTCACTGTCAGTCATTTTCAAACACAACATCTGTTCTTTCTCTATCTCTCCAGCCAAAATCTAAGGTCACAATTGCAGTAAACAATTTGTATTGTTCCTGTAAAGAACTGGGGGTTTTGTTTTCTTAATTGCTTGGAGTTCATTCTTTTGAGGGACAAATATTGAGATTGTTTACATAAGGTGACTCAGAAAATGATAAACCGAAAAGGAAAGTGCAGATTTTATACATAATGTTTTCACATTCCTCAATTTTCAAGAGAAACTAACAGTTGCCTCCTGTTAGAAAAGCAGCTTAGGTTAGCTGTGCTGTATCGTACACAGTGGGGCTACTACAGTGCAGCTAAAGAAACTGTCACAAGGAGCAAGAAATTCAATTTCATTCCCTCCTTCCTTGTCCTGAGGTAGGAGAGTTCTGCAATTGCAGGCAAAAGATTACAGATCATTTCCAAGTGCACACCCATGTCATACTCTTTTAACATATTGTCATATGAGCACTGGCAATAAACTCCGTAGCAGTAGAGGTTAAAAACACTCAGCCCACTGTAAAACAACACCATGAAGGAACAGAAAAACAATAGCTGTAGCCAGAACAATAGAAACAGCTAAATTATTGAAAATGTTTAGGGCCTGGGACTTGCTTTGTTCATAGATCAAATGCAGAATAGGCACAACTGATCCCAGCCATTTTCCTCTTGCTTCAGTTCCGACTTGTTTGTGCCAGGCCACTCTTTCTCCCTCTTGTCAGCAGGTTAGGACCCTACCACCACCTGAGGGCTCAGCACAGGGCAAACCAGACTTACCACCATCCCCCCATGTGGGTGCTCCATTTAGCCTGTCAACAACTGAGCACTGATGATGACTATATTCTGTTCAAGCCAAGCACTTGTCCCCTAGAACCTGACAGGAGGCCAATGCCTGATGTTACATGGGTGACTGCAGATAAATAACAGCACCCGCTATTTTAGGTTCCCTTATGCCTCACCCAAACCTTGTCTGTGTCAACCCCGAGTTACTTCCCCTCCTACTTTCCACTGCAGAGTTCTGCAAAGGAGATCAGCAATTGTATTAAAGGCATCCTAGGGACAAACGTTTTGGTTCACTGTTGCCAACAATCCGTGTATATTCATCTCGTAGCTGTATCTTGTAGATACACGTGTATCTTGTAGCTATTCATCTACAAGATAGATCCTCCACCACTTGACTGAGGCAGCAACTTAAATCAGAACACTGAAAAACACCTTAACTGACACAGTGTTGCAGTTGAATACCTTTCAGTCTCTGTTAGTCAGTGCTCTAAGACTCCCTGAAAGGGAGCCATCAAAAGAAAATTTGGTCAGTGGCCTGGTGTTAGGGTGATCATTATTTATTTGGGGATTTTACAGCGTTATGAAGAAGAACAATCCACATTCATCAAACATATAAACTCTGTCACCATTTTAAAAGCCTAAGCAGGTTGAAAAACAAAAGGGGAAATGATAGTTCTCAAATAATTTGCTGGCTGAGGGAACAGTAAGGAATAATTTACTTGACAAACATGATCACAGTAGAAAACATATTCATAAATCTTCTTAATTGATAGAGAAAATAATAGAACAAACTCTGTAAAAAAAAAAAAAAAGTGACAAATTAGAACGAAAACCCTTAAAGCTTTGTTAGGGCAAGAGAATTATAGCAGGAAATTCAACAATCTACAGTAAGGGCCACAAAAACATAAAATCACATTCCCTTGTTTCCTCTTTTGTTATCACTAGGACCATGAGGTGTTTAATGTTGCACTGACTGATAGCACAGATTTGATAATCACAAGGCATTAACAGGTTTTGCTTTCACGAAGTGCTGTGAGATAAAACCTTCAGTCACCCTTCCAGCTGACTAGCAGGAGCAAGCTCTCACCTCCCACCTCTGCAGTGGAAGAAAGCGGGACCCCAAAGGGCTCCCACCCTTCTGCCAGTTTGAATTCTGTATTGTCAGGGTTTGGTCATGCTGCTTAATGGCAACAATTTCAATATGATTGGCGAAGTGGCCAAGGAAAGGAATATTTCTGGCTTGTCTGGGCCACCGGATCTACTCTGTAGTACTGCTTACCAAGTTTGAGAATGAGGTCACCACAGGGAGGTGATGGGCTGTTGTATAGCCTGACTATTTTTGCTTGGGTGCTTTTCTGTACAAATCCTTCATAGTAAAGGAATAGGCAGGACCCCAAGCCAACTAAGGCTTTGAGCTCTGCCTGGCTATGCTTCTGTTCCCTGGTTATCTCAGCAATATCTCAGTCATTGATATGCTGGAAAAGCCTTGGCTTTTTATTAAACGTCTGCATACTTCTTCCTTCCCTGTTCTTGCCTCTCCCACCTCCCTTCCCCATGTGCACTTTGGGAACAACTCCTCTGTGCATAGTCAGAGAAGGCACTGTGTCCCTTCCCTTCTTCCAGCAAATACCATGAGAGCTGACAGGACATGGCAAACACCAAACTTCTCCTCTGCAGCTAAGGCCCGAAGGCATGTAACATTCAGTCTAGTGCTATGCATAAAAAGGGTAGATCCAGTAGATATTGCCAGTTGCAGGCTGTGATGACGCTTTCCTGTGAAGTGATTTGCAAAGACCAGGTTTCAATTCAGAACTGATGCAAACTTCCAGTGAAACATCAGCTTTCCTGCTCATGAAGCAGGAAGGCTTTGAGATGTACATTGAATCAAGATTATGACTGGCTTCCAGCAACACTACGCTATGGTTCAAACTAGCTCAGGTGCCCCTAATATGACACTGAACTCTGCATAAACATGGAGCAACTAAAGCTGGAAAAGACTGCTGATTCTGAGTAGTTCCTAGGAAGTAGCTAATCTGAGCTCTGCTCTGCCAGAGGGTTGAGATGGATTACACTTTATTAGCCTCCTCTTTTCTGTTGCATCTCAGTTCACCTAGCTATTGATGAAGTCTTGCCTTGTTTGTCTGGGAAGATGTGAAGAAATGCAAAAGTCCTGAGGCGAAGACAGCAGCAATTGTATTTCACATGAAAACAGTGTCTTCAGCTTCGCAGACTGAATATACCAGTGTATGAGATTGCTTTTGATACACAGACCCCATGCACAAACTACATGGTTCCATAACCTTTATTATTTGTTACTGCTCTAGGTAAATAGTAATAAATTTTCAAATTGTTGCAATATATATTTATCCACATGCATTGAAACGGTTCCAAAGGATCTATTAATTTCTACTGGATAAAGCACAACATCAGCACATATATGCTCTATTAAACAATTCTTTCCTCTCTCTCCTTTTATATTTATCATTTCATGGATAACCTCATCTCTCAGTTTGCTTCTACTATTTTTCAGTGACCTCTATTCAAAATCACATCCAATATCTGCTTTGTCCTATTTTGCACACACTAAAAGAATGCCCCTTAAAGTATGTCTGGATCCCTTCTGATTGCTGTTTCCCATCTAAAATTTTGAAGGAGAGTGAAAGAGGGAAGCAAAAGGGGTTTAATCCATGTAGAAGAGACTGTTTTATCTATATCCTTTGGAATGTATTTGACATCATATGACCGAAGAGAGCGCACACTCTGAGAGACAGAGAGCATGCACAGGCCAAGCAGAGGACACAAACACAATGTTTCATGGTGCTCTGCACCTACTGAGTGCATTTAAGTCAATGCAGGGAGGTTTCAGAAGTATTTTGGCACTGACAAATGCAGTAGTAAAATTCTCAGGTATGTCATAAGGCGAAAAGTTGTGTGAGCTCTCATCACATTGAAAAATCTTACTCTTGATCTCTTAATGTCTCAGTTACCAACTAATAAAATAGGATACCGCCTCTTGATTACCAGTTCATTATGCTAATAGAAATTTTATTACTAATTTCAAAGAGAGGAGGGTTAGAGCTGTGTTAGATTAAATTAATCTCATTTTAGATACATCATTAGAGATGCCAGGCTTCAGTAGATTTTAGTGATCTTGCACTATACAGCTAGATATCTGGAATCTCTAAAAATCAGGTCCCAGGCCAAAAAACACCCTCTACATGTAAGCATGTACTGCATTCCATGCTTTAGTTAAAATTACTTATATGTTGGAAGTTGGTCATATGCTGAAATTCCAGTCTTGGGATTTTTTTCACTGTATCAACCTAGACATCAGTGTTGAACTGTTCTAGACTCTATAAGAGATGGTGTTTCTGATTTACAAAATATTTTGCACCTAGTGGTCTGTGTTAAAAGAACAGTAAATGTCTCCCTTCTGTACAATGCCCATGTGTTTCAGCCACATCGGAAAACATCTGAAGGCATCCAAGCCTGTGTTTAGATGCTTCTCCCACCCTCCCCCCCTCCTCAAGTTCTAGTGAAGCTTAGACAGGAGTGAAGAGTATGTTTGTCCTGGCTGGAAACTGGTTTCTTGCAAGCCTGGTGTAAAAACAGTATTCTGAACATTTTTTTAAAGTACCTAGAGTATATTGTGCTCAAAATGGAGGTATTGCAAGATGTTAGGCACCTGACGGTTGAGGAGTACTGAGCAGTTCTCTGTCTCTCTTAGGAGCCAATGCAGGAGGATGAAATACTGCAGAGGGACCTCAGAAACCTCTAGAGGTAGCAGCAAGTATGAGGACAAGAAGATGACCTGAAGACTTAAAGATAACTGTTGAAGTCTTAAAGATAACTTCTAGCCTCTGTTCTTTTCCCTACCTGTAAAGTATCCCACACAGCTCTGTAGCTGTCCATTTTCCCAGCAAAGGGAAAATCCCAATTCTATGCGACATGTTTGTGGGGGACACAATACAGAAGTACCACATCCACACCAAGGCAGCATGAGTCCAGGCAGATATGTTATTACTGCCTCAGCATTGACCCTGAACACAGTGGTGACTGAAGTGCAGGCACATGTCTGAGGTCAGGTATAGCATCTGCCAGTACCTATGGACAGTTCCTGAAATAGTGAAGTGTTCCCAGACTCTCTGTTGAGGAGGAGGAGCAAGCTACGGAGACATCTGAGGAACATCACACTGACGCAACTGGACCCAGCAAAACTAGCCCTGGAAGGGACTGTTGTTGGAAGCAAGCTATCTCCATGAGCAGACATTTTGGTGTATCTACACCCAAGCTTCAGAGTGCAATAGTACAGAAACACACTGTTGGTTCAACAGGGAACCAATGTGTCCAGCAAAGTTCAAACACCCTAACCTAGTAAGCCATGGGAGCCCCGAGCAGGCTGGGCAAAGGAGCAGCTCTGATGTTTCTGCAGAAGTTCTTACTCCACCACCTAAATAAATCAAAACGGCTTGCTAGGAGGTGGCTGTGTGCTAATCACAAAAATCCTGCCAGTTGGGTTATGCATTGGGGTGAGACTCGGTATCCCACTGGCTGTTTGATTTTCTTATTAAAATTGTAAAGTTCTGTACTGTGTTGTTTTTGATTTTGTAGATGGAAAATGTTAGCCTAATTAATGTTACTGCAAAGAACATTAAGGTTATTAGTATTCAAGCTTCCTGGCATGAAATGAGCATAAGTTTGGATAAGGAAGAAAACTTCTGGCATAAAGAGATACAATTATTTATACTAGCGAAATTTTATGCCTTCTGATGAAGCATTCAGCTCCAGCTTCTGTCAAAGCCTAAATGGGCTGTGGTTATGTTACAGCATGGCTGTTTTTACTTCCTTTGCTAACAATTTATCCTCTCATCAGACATCCACTTAAAATGCTCAAATTTTTCACTCAGCAAACAATAGCAATCTAACATGTAAAAGATCCTATCCAGGTATTATGGTTGATTACATAAATGGTTAATGACTGAAGCTCAAGAGAAGAAATTATTAGTAAACTAGAGGCTGTTAATGGAAAGCTCTGAGCAGAGATCTTTACAGAGATCAGATTGCATTCAAAAACAAAAAGCTGCAATGATTCCTTCCCACACACTCAAGATAAATTCAAGAAATAAAGGTATCACAACAGGGGTACTTTTAAATTGGACTGACTTTTGAATGTGCACAGAATACCAAGAGAGTGGTGGCACTGGATGAAAGAGCTACACTACTGAGAACAAACACACACGCAAGAGAGCATTTACAAAATTACATCATACACTTGGACGGAGCTATTGACGGCTGTCATTCTGTCCTTTCAGCAAAGGGCAGAAGTGCAGCCCTGTTGGGCTAAGCATACCATTGAAGAGAAACCATGGAAAACTTCATGACAGAGTTCTCCCCTCTCATCCCACCCTAGTCCAGTTTCTCAGTGTAATGCCAGAGATCACAAACCCTCCTTCCTAGGCAGACTGGTCTGGATGCAGCCCTACTTATGAATTAACTGACTTTGACTGTGCTACTACCACCCCAAGAAGAATACACTGAGCAAGAGTCTCTCTTGTTTCCAGATGGGTTATACCCTCGATGGCTTAATCTCTAGTTGACCTGAGGTGCTTTCCATAAAACATGCCAGTTCTAGAGACATGCTTCCAATGTGTGCAGTTGCAAGACCTAAACTGTAATTTCTGGTCAGATGTAGACGATATTTCCAAACACTTACCAGCTCCCTGTTGCAGACAGTCACTATGCATCCCCCCACAGGGAAGTGATCCAGTTTAGAAAAATATTAGGTAGCATTTTTTTGTCTATTTACATGAGAAGTGTTATAAAAATGCAGAACTGCTTTTAAAGTTGCAGAACTGCTACCAAGATGTGATGAATTTCTCTGTGTTCTTTATTTCAAAACACCCTTGAACACAGGTGCTATCTCAGGTGACCCTGAATTTGGGTGTGCTACAGTAAACCCAAATAGTCTGAAGAATTAGAAATCTGGGCCTGCATTCTCTCCTGCATTTCTCAAGTTTCCCCCATTGTCTTCATACTTCTCAGTCAGCTGCAAATTTCTGCAGTTTAAAAAGGCATGCTTCTTTGGATCACTTACACCCAGAGTAAAGATAAGTGTGGTCCTCAGCTTGCTGCCTTTTCCTAACTCAACTATTATCTTTCACTGACATCCCCCGTGTCCTGTCAGTCTCCAAGGTAATCTTTAATCCATTTCACAAGTTCTAACCCTTATGTCAAGCTCACCGACTTACCTGATCAATCTTTTTTCCCCTCTTTTTTTTTTTTTTTGGTGCCCTTGTCAAGCTACATAAATATCTTTCGTATTTCACCCTTGTCCATTCATTCAGTAAGGTATTCAGAGGACCCGGGATCTCAAGTGCATGTTTCATACCTGGACTTTTTTCTTTTTCTTTTTTTTTTCCCTAGTAAAGCTCTTTTTCCAAGCCATTGTTAAACCGTACCTGGGATAACTATTTTTATCTTATGTTTTCAATCAGGGACTCAAAATCAGGCTTCTGACTCTGCTGATTACTTTGTTTGTGACCTTTGACAAGTCAGCCAGCCACCCTGCTTCAGTTTGTTGTTTGTACAATGAAAAAAGTGACTACAGTTTTCAGAACCATTCTGTGATTGATTCTATTATTCTAATTAGTAGAATTAAATGCCCAGCTTGACATATCTTTAAAAGAAACCATCAGCAGTTAGAAGACAGGAGGGCAGTTCATTCTGAATATGAGACTTGCTGAGATGCTTCAGATTGATTTGAGTGGGAAATTAGGAGTCCAAATAGGAGATCAGGGTCAAGATAATCTCCTGTACCTGAGCTCAAATTCTGTGTTGTTTTGCTCACCATATAGATGGGATGATCGAAGCACAGTGACTGATTTCCCACAAGCCACGTAAGAGGACATTGGGCAAGAGAAATAAGTTCAAATCTGGAATATTTCACATTCATCAGGTTATTTTTCCTAGTAAAATTCATATTTTCCTGACAAACACTATGCAAAATGCCAAGAGTCTGAATTGCCAGGCTTGACCCAGGTTATTTATTTGACACTGTCTCATACCTAATTTCTTTCCTGGTTAAAAATTTGGAATCTGAAGCTCCTAAAATGGCTATACCTTTTTGGCATCATTAAGCCTGTGAATCACCCTTCTCTGTGAATAAGGATCATATGGTCATTGAAACAATACAACCTTTGACATGGGTGTAAATGTTAGCATAAAGAATTCCTGCAGCTTCTCAGCAGTAACAACACCAACTGTCACAACTGTCATTTGTAATGTTCTGAAACAAGCAGCTTGGGGCCTCATATAAATTTGTGTATTTATATTGCATATTTATTTATTATTATATATTTTTGCATATTTATTATCGCAAATATATTTGCACAAATTATACTAACCATTTAGCATCATCTTCATATTTCTTTCCATTCAACTCACAATTTGGCATTATTTTAGCTATTTTACACGACTGCTCTTGGCCGTTTCTCATACAGAGAGAATTTCAAAGAAGTTATATTATTTTCAGGTGAACTCCTAGTAGCTTGTTTCTCTGAGCTGCCTTGGGTTTGAGTGCCTGCCCCATGAGGCAAGGTCCCTGTTGTACTTGAATAACAATCTTTTTGTAGCCAGGCTCCTTCTCCATATGCAGAAGGGATCGTGCACTGCACAGAGCCCATTTATTGTGCTGCCATTGGCCATCAGCTCCAAGGTGAGAGGCAGCACTATAAAGCCACGGGTAGAAGAGAGAGGAAGCGACAAAAGCAGCAGGAGGTCTCTAGAGTTCCTCCAGGGAAATGTCTACCTTCCTTTCCGCATTGCCTCTCTCCTTTGTCCCAAGGTCAAAAAGAAGACCTAAAGAGCAGCTTCAGATATGGATGAATCATTGTCTGTGAGCCTGATTCAGAGAGATAGGTTTCAGAGCTGAAGCTGGGGGAGGAAATAGGAAAGGTCCACAAAATAATGGTGCTCTGATAAGCAGCTTGTTCTGCAGGAGAGAGGAAAATCCTGATGTCTTTCCTCTCTGTTCTTTTTATTTTTCTCACTGACCTCCAAAGTTTCAAGGCTTTCACTGCTCCCCTTGCCTCGTGGCATGTCTTCACTGAGAGTCCTCCAGCCAGGAGAGCAGGCAGCACTGTCCATCAATGCCACTGGCAGAATCAACAACAGGGACCTGTGCAAGGAAAAAACAGCAGTCAATGCTCACAAAAGGTCTAAATACTTTTCCAGACACGCAAGGGAAGAGGGAGAGAGCAGAACGCATAAAAGGAGCAAGGGGACTCCAAACCAGCCAGCAGTCAGGATCAGCCAAACCCAGACTGTGTCTCAGCATCCAGATGTTTGACTAGTTCGGCACAGCTTGATGTTCACCGAGGAGCCCAGGCTCCCATAAAATCAGGATTTCTTAGCTCAGACAATCTGGTTTCTCCTTCCAGGACAGCAGCAGCTTAAAAGAAGAATGTTTTTACTATGAAAGAAGGAAGGACAGGCAGACACTTTGAGAAATATCCTTCATATGATTTAGCATAGTAGCAATGCTCTTGAGAGCTCTCATGCAAAACCACAGATGAGAGGGAGAGATGAGACAAATGGGTGTTTGAAACAGGGAGGTTTACAGTGTTGAAATGTTCATCAAAGCACTTTACTCTGAACATGAAGTCAGCAGTGGCAGAAGCTTTTCTTTTTCTTTCCCCCTTTTTCCCAAATAACCTGCTACTCACATTAATTATTTTCTACTATCACCAGCTTTCTAGGCAAAGTCTTGACAATCTCAGGGACAGTGACTTTGATAATACATCCTGGGAAAGCCATGAAATATCTCTTAGATGTACAAATTTAAAAACAAAAGTCAAATAATTAGTCCATATTTTCCCAGCAGGAGTTTATGCCAGATAGGAAAACCTGCTATCCTTCTGCTTTGTTTTGGCTGTTTAGATGTGATACCTCATTAACACCAGTGCTTTTTCCACCCCAGTGACTCTGTTTCTCAGTTCTAGCTTTTACTCGAAAGGGAATGCCTCAGTAAGCAGATAAATGTATGTGGATATACATGTGCAAAGACCCATAGCTCCCAGGTGTCCTCGACTTTAGAGTTCCCCTATCTTCCCACAAAGATAACTATTTAACTATCCCTCTTTCCCGTTCTTAGTATCTCCCAGATACCAGCTACCTTTTTTTTTTTTTTTTTTTAGACACAGGGTAACTGATTCATAGCTAGTCCTATATCAAACTTTCCCTTTTGAAAGGAAAAAAAGTGCTGTTTGTGTTCCTGCCTGTGCTGCCATTGCTCAGTGTGTGCCTATTTGCAGTGAGGGATCTGGACTATGCTTGCTGCCCAGAAACTTCTCAAACTTATTTCTAGAGGGCTCCTTTGAGTCTGTGCGGAGTCAGTTTGTCCCAAGATAGCTCAGTCCCTTGCAGAATCAGGCTCTATTGAACTGTCTGGAAATGGAGGGTGCAAAATTAACTGTAGGAGTTACTCAGCATTTTGTATGACTAGAACCTTAGTGGCTGATGGAGAGCTGCTTTAATTATGGGAAGAGGTGCCTAAATCATCTGCAAACATCGAGGCATTTCTTTATTCTGTATCCTCCACATTTTGCACTTTCCACCTTCTGCATCTAGAAGATATTTCAGAGTGTATTTGGTAGGTAATTACCCTGGAACTGCAGGTGCAGTTATAAAATGTGAAACTGGCTGTATTTTCACTCTTCCTCTTTATGAACAGCCACAAAACATCCACTGTCCAATCAACAGCTCTTAAAACTGAGCAATGATATGTGACAAGTTCCACTGAAGATGTTATCCATTCATGCGAGAAATAAGCAGACACAATTGTTGGAGATAATTAGTTTGCACTCCACAGACCCGTCACGATCCTTGGCACTGGTAGTCACTTAAAGAGAGTGCCACAGGTTGTTATTCTGAGAGCAGGGACCTTCTGCACGCACCAGGACATGCTACAAATGGTCAGCTTTTTCATTTTTGTGCTACGTGCTTTCTCATGAGAGCTGCTTTGCACAGGGTGCAGCCGAAGACCGGACTTTAAAGCAGCTCTCTTCAAAAGAAGCATTCACACCCGCTCATAGGGAAATGTGGGTGTGAATTTGAAGTAAATCCAGAAAAAGTAGCGTGGCTATTCCAGATTTACATCAGTGTGACAGACTAAAAATGTCTTCAG
Organism: Pterocles gutturalis; assembly: GCF_000699245.1. Classification (NCBI taxonomy): domain Eukaryota; kingdom Metazoa; phylum Chordata; class Aves; order Pterocliformes; family Pteroclidae; genus Pterocles; species Pterocles gutturalis. The sequence continues at coordinate 44,231 of NW_010108273.1, read as the reverse complement.
ATATTTAAAAATACCACTTTGCTGAAATGACAATCTTTCATGTCTGTCATACCATACTGACATAGCACCTGAATGTCATGGTGGATGGCACTGTAGAAATATGAAAGCTAATAGGCAGATTTTTTAATCTAATTTCCATTTCTTCTCTTATCACATCGCATTCTTTTATTCCTCAGTGTGACAATGAATGTTGCTCAGTCAGTATCCCAAATTCCTAGTCAGCTTTAGTTTCCATTTCTCACATATGAGCAGATATGCTGCTAGTTCTTAAGCTTTTGATGACATTTTATGTCATCAAATCTTTGTTTAAAATTTGTATCTTATTGATATAATGGATATAATGGCAAGCTTTTTTTAAAATGGATAGCTTATTTCAGAAAATTACAGAGTTCCATATGTCCTGTTTGGGTTTGCACAACGTTATGTTAAACTTATAGCCAAAATCCTCATTCAGTTAGTATAGAAACAATGACGCAAATTCCAGTGTTGCCAGAGCTTGGTACTGCTCACCATGGTTACAATTTTTCTCATGATACAGCTTCTAAGCAGAAAAACAAACAAAACAAAAAAAAGTCCAAAAACAGTCCAATATATCTATAAAAGATTCCTAACCATTTTGGACCAACTCAATCAATTATAGGGAGTTTTGAATGAGAAATCTCTAAAATACTTTTTACCTCTGAGGAATGATGCCAGAGGGGGGAGATTTTTGGTTTTAGTTATTCATAGAGACAGTAAGGGGGTTTTTTTAAACTTGAAAACAGAGCTTTGTCAACACAGGTTAGTTGCACATACAGCAGGAGCACTATACCTCTCATGGGGCAGCGTGAGGCCCTTGTAGACCATAGCAGCTCAGCACCAGGCAAACTCTGATGAAATACTACAGGGCAACAACAAAGGAAAAATGTTGAAAGTCATAATGTTATTTGAAGGAGTCTACCAGATGTTGATGGTCTTGATCATAAAATTATCTCCATTGCATTGAAGAGATTTGTTTCAAACCTTCTCCTGCAGGGAAGCCTTTATGATGATATAACAGGTCCTGACTCCTGTAATTTATAAGATATGTCTGAGATGTGAAAAGATGAAACATTCCATGAATCAGTTTAATGGAGGTCATCACAGAAGTGAACCTTGTGAATTAGAAACTGTTTGACCAAGCTCGGTGTGCGGTGGTTTGTGATAGAGCTGCACAGCTCCACAAGAAGTTGTTGGCCACAAGCAGTATTTCACTTGTTTGCACTCATTTTGGGGTTTGCAGTGTCGGTCATTACAGCTCCATGAAGCCCAGGTCTATAAAATTTCAAGTACATAACCTCCAAGTTAAATTAGCAGCAGTGAGTATTCATTACCTTAATAAAAATAAGGCATCTGCCTACCTTAGTGCTGCTTGTGCTTTACAGCCTGCTGCAATAACATCCGCTGGGTTGGTGCCTGTGAGCAGGTGCACCACAGAGGAGACAAATTTAAAAGCACAATCCTCAAACGTCTATTGATGTCAGTGAGCTCAGAGCCAGGCATGATGTCAAAATGAAGAGTGAGGAAGAGATCTTTTGAATGGGTTAATTCTGCTAACAGACTGGATGTTCACAGGTATAATTGGGATCAAAATTTAGCCTTCAAACTACTGCCTGCAAGCATTTATGGTGCAGTCTCCTTCAGCTTAAGCATTCAACTGCTACTTTGAGATTAAAGTTTTCAGTTTAACCTCCAGAAGCAAGACTTGCCTTCATTTATATAGAGCCACAGGCAACCACTAGCAATGTGACTGAGCCCCACTTTGAACACAGTGAGATCTGACAGCTATTCAGACAGTACACATACTAACAAACCTTCCTTTTTCTGGTAAGAGACGATGTGCTGCACAGGACAACAAAATCTGCAAAGCTATTAAATTCCATCCAGTTTGCAAATATAATTTGAGTAAATATTTGTCTTTTCAAAAATCCTAGAGAGCTTGTTTGGTCTAGGATGGGGAACACAACCATCTGGTGGGAGACAAAACAAGCAACTCTGAAGCAGCTTGGATTCCCCCTGAGCAGCCCACCATTCAAATATCAAAAGGCTCTGGGTACAGCATGTGCATTAAGATTTGCTCAGAGTCTGGTTTCTCCAGGCTGAAATCATCAACTCTGAAATCTGACTCATAAGCAGAGAAAAGTAAAATATCTCATCAGTTCTTTGTAGCTTAGGATGCCCTGACAGGAATTTAATCTTATTATTCATATTTTCTTATCATGTTTATTTACTGTGATTTATTTTTTCCCCTTTGATAAAGTTTTATGTTGCATCCTCTTGGGCTTATTTTCTTGGAATAGAGGAGAAAATTAAGGCGTACTGTGAAGTCCTGAAGGATGTAGTTTCTCAATTTTTTGGGGAAGAAACTTAGGGGAGAGGGTCCCATGGAAAAAATATTTAAGCCTTTTCAGTAGAGACTTACAGAGATTGAATGTAGCACTTTTCTTGATGTCAAATAGGATCTGACAACTCATGAGCTGTATTCAGGGAGAAAGGGCTTCAACTGAGCAGTCATTTCAATATTTTTGTGTAATAGCTGGGTATCTTTTGCAAACAAGTCTACTCAAACCAGAAGCGACGAAGGTCGAGTGCAACATGGTGCTGGAAGAGCTACTACTGGAGAGAATGGTTAAGAAAGGAGATTTTCCTCTCAAAGATGAAAAGACAATATTTGCAGAGAAAGGCCAGTTACTGAAACATAAACCTAGTGTGATAATACACAGGTCCTTTTCATTTTTGTTTTAGCTGTGGTGACAAATTTAAAGTGTAACTTCACAAGACTCCTAAATCTTCTGAAACAAGTTCCCCAGTTTGTTTGTTTTGAAGGATTTTTCCCCCTTCAGAAGGGAACAGATTCAGAACAAGTTGCACTCATTTTTTTTAATAAAGGTGACATCAGAATAGGTCTAGCATTAACATCCTCATGCAAGGTTTAAAAATGAGCTTTTTCAACCATAAAATTACTAATTGTCTGCCTTGTAAAGAGATAAATAAAATGAATTTTTCATTACTGTCAAGCTCTTGATTTCTTGTTTTATATGGAGCAAAATTAAGCAGTTTCAGGTATGTATGTATGAAAGTTTGAGATATGTCGTTAGCTTTCCTGCAAGAAATCATAAAGAACTGACTGTCTTTATTTTTTAATTGAACTTATTTCAGTCTAGCAGACAGCTCTTCTCCTACAAACACTGGAGCATGTGTGGTGATGAAGCTGTTTCTGAAAATGAATGCTATAAACAAGTTATTGCAAAGTGGTCTGAGGGTCTGAATACCCAGCCTTTTTTTCAGCGTTGTCACCATTTCCTTTTGTGCCTTTGAGCAAATTGTTTACCTTCTCCAGTATTTGAGAGCTGAGGTTTTTTTTTGTGTAGTGTATACCAAGGAAAGAAAAGCTGATACAGTGAAGCACGCAAATGGCAAATAAACTTGTGTACAAGAAAAACCAAGTGCAAGATGTATCCACTGCTTTGAGCACCTATGAGACTCCAACAAACTGCACATCTGCTCATGTGCTTCCAAAACCACAGAACAGAAAAGGAACTATGGGAAGGGTTGCCTGGAGGAGTCTCTATTGAATTTGACCCTAGCAATTTTTAGCCTTATGTACCCCATATAATGTCGCATTCCAGCTGCCAAGCATAGGCTAGGTAACAGCTACAGTGCTCAGTTTTTGTTGATGTAGGCACTGACTTCCATGCAGTGTCTGGGCTGTTCTAGATTTGTTCTAAATCGATAATTTAAAATTATAACCATTTATATGTGCATTTCCAACAACTGTATCAATGTAAATTGTTATAATGTTAACCTCTTGGAGATATTACAGTCACTACTCTCAGTAATATGAAACTGGTAATATTTTAGCCATAATATGTGCCTATAAAGTTCTTTGATCTCCTCTGAAGAATATGAGCAGTAACCTTCAAGAAAATTTTGAAGGATCTGGATTTTATGATCTGCCATATGCAACATACATTTGCTAAGAAGCAAAGGGGCTTAGGTTGAGCTGACCACATGTTAGCATCTCTAAGTTTGTTGTCTGGAACCACTATGTAATCACTGGAAATCAAGTCAGTATATAGTCAAGGGAGTTTACACCATGACTGATCTGATGAAACAGTTTGCCAGCAGACTTCAGTTTAATACCAAATTCTAAGCTCCACATATAGATCAGATTTCTATGTTTATAAAAGTTTATATAACTACCTCAGGTATGGAAGACCACACTGAAGATGATACTTGAATTTATTAGTACCATCCCTTATTCCTGAGGTTTGGGTACACTGTCCAGTAATCATAAGAGCCAAGAAGTCTAGCAGGTCTTTTTTCAATGTCCAGTTTCCCTCTTAGTTCTGTACAACAAAACATGCCCTTCTGCAAAACAGCAATTAGTTCCAACTGGCTCATAACGGGGCTTTTTAATATACCGCTGTCTGCATTTTACTTACCCATCCAAACATATTGATAGCAACCAATAGCATTTACATAATACACCATTTTAAGTAGCTAGGCTGTAAACAAATTTGCAATGTGCAAGTGGTTGCCAAGACACCAGCACTGCAGCATGGAGCTAAAGCAGATTTTATACACTAACATCCAAAAATACGATTCAAAAAACCTTTCTCCAGAGGCTTGTTACACAGTCGTAGCTTGACCAGCCAAGTCTCTTAGACAGTTACATCTACCTCCCCATACCACAGGAGCAGTGTGTGAGTTTGGTGCCAATTACTGAGCTGCAATCAGGTGAATGAAAATAAACATGTCAAGTTCATTTAGAGGGTCCATTTACACAGCATGTATAATTACCAGCAACAATGGGTCGAACACAAGACACAACAGTAAAAAGGTAATAAAAAGTGCAGTTGAAAGTACTATTGAAATCATTCAATTTAAGCCTGCTGAATAAAGTTAAAATGTGCCTCATACATATAATATACATTATATATTACAATAACTACATAATTTACTTGTACATTACAGTAATTAATATGTTTGGAGATGAGCAAAGCCAGAACAAGATGCTTTAATTAGCTTTTTCTTCAGAACATTTGGATTAAGCAGAAACTGAATTTTCTATCAGAAAATCATTCCCAGAACCAGGTTCTTGGTCATGGAGCTTATGGTCTTAATAACATGGCTACAAAAATTAAACACTGAAGTATACAGGCTTTTGCATACACTAGCTATAGTTAATAAGTGATTGAAGGGGAAGCAAAGAGCTTTTCTGATACAAACTGAAGTGGGTGCTGAAGACTTTGAAAACGAGGTTGTCACAGCCACGACATTACATGACATGACAAAATCATAGAATCATAGAATAGTTTGGGTTGGAAGGGACCTTTAAATGTCACCTAGTCCAACTCCCCCTACAATCAGCAGGGACATCTTCAACTCGATCAAGTTGCTCAGAACCCTGTCCAACCTCTCATTGGGGCTTTCTCCTTCAATTAAAATCTTCTTGATTTTTAAGTATGGTTGTGTGAACACCAGGCTTCATTTCAGGGAATGACAGATTAACAACTAGGAAAAAATTCCTAATAAAGCCAGGCTACTAAATATCAGTTGGTTTCCCCAAGGAACAAATACAGAAACCTCATTACCCAGGGTATTTCAGACTCAACTGGAACAGCATCAGGTACCATGATCTTTTACCTCAGGATATTTTTTTGGTTCATTCTCCATGAATCTTAGACAAAGTTCCTGTTGGAATATTGGGTAGAGAGAGAGACGACACACAGTGTGCCATAGCTTGTTGCTTTTCTCCTGTTATCAGAGCACAAGCTTTTTCCTGAGAAGTCACCTGTGCTGTGGCCTTATCAGAGCAAAAGGCTTTTGGTCTTGATGCAAACAAGATATTATTCCTCATGCTTTACAGATATTATTTTATTTAAAAATTGTAGTTTCCTTAGTTAAAAATTGATTACAGTCTTTGTTGTATTCTCTTACTACATCCCATTCTTTCTTCTGGTATTTTCATACATATACATTTGATTCAGTCTTCATGCATAACAACCTTAATATTTCAGTTGCAAATCTTCATGGGTCCTTCAGAAACGAGGATGTGAACTATGCAGGTTTAACTGAAGAACTTTGTTTATCCCAGCTGAGATTTCTGAGATCAAATATAAACAGCTAATTTCATTTCATCATTGAAATGAAGAAACGTACCTTTCTGGTCTGCTTTTAACATGTCAGATCTAGAGCCTTAAAAAAGTTAGTGGGGCTTTTTTTTATTGTTTGTTTGCTTTTCACTTTCATAGGTTTTACTTCAGAACCTCAATGCTTAGCTTATCAATTTCATGATCAGTTACAAAAATCTTTTGGGGAACATTTCCCATCTGTAACTGGACACCTAGAATTCAGAAAATGGGGAATATGTTTCACCAGAAGAAGTACTTACATTTAAATGTATTTAAATAAAAAATAAGAAATTTTGTCACTGAGATGGTATGCTTGATAATGGTAGAAAATGGAATGCCCCATGTGTCAGTGTGGTGGGTTAACCTTGGCTGGATGTCAGGTGCCCACCAGGCCCCTCTGTCACTCCCCCTTCAGCAAAATAAGAGGAGGAGAATAAGATGAAAACTCATGGGTCAAGAGAAAAGCAGTTTAATTAAAGCAAAACCAAGGCCATGCACAGAAACAAAAGGAAAACAAAGATCTTACTCTCTACTTCTCATCAGCAAGCAATGTCTACCGACTTCCTGGGAAAAAGGGCTTCCATACACATAGCAGCTGCTCCTGGAGACAAACCCAGTAACAAAACCCCCCCTCCTCCTCCCTGCCCTTGGCTGGCATCTGAGGGCACATGGTCTGGACCAGCCAATCCGGGTCAGCTGTCCCGGCTCCGCCCCCTCACAGGATGTGTTATCAACACCCTGCTGGCGGCCAGTGCAGCACTCAGCACTGGGAGGGTGCTGTGGGGATACTGACTCCATCTCAGACAGACCCCATACAGTCAGTACGATCAGAAGGAATTGGGATTTTCTCTGGGAAGAGCAGAGTGCCAGGGAGACCAGTAAGCTGAAATGCAGCAGCTGTGTAAGAGTGGATGCACCACAAGCCACATAGTGGGATTTTGAGGGAAAAATAATATCCTCCATGGCATTGTGCTAACTTTGCACACTACCAACATGAAACTGCTGCAGCTTTTAGTGTGAAGAAGCAACTGCTGCGCTGCAGAGGGCTTAAATCTATTCTATCCATCTGCACTTCTCCAAGGTCACAGTGGCCATAGTGTCTCAACTCCTCTTACTCTGAAATGGATCTAATCACCTCTTGTGCCAACTAAGCTCACACACTGCTACAGAAACTGAATCAATACCCAGAACTTCTGGAGTGAGATTTGCTAATAGCAAAGTAAAACAAATGAATGCAGCTTCGAAAAAGATAGGAAAAACTCGATTCATATTATATTACTTGCCCTGGGAAAAAAAAATCAAGATTACTTGTTTCTTTCATCACCAATTGATACAGAAGAAAACATCTTTCATTAGCTGACAAAAATTGTCTTAGTAGCATAGCTGTGGACTGAAATCCTATTCTTGATGTGTTCGAGCAATTGACAACAGCAAAAACCAACTGTGTCTGTTTCTTCTTTCAGATATCAGCTATGGTTGAACACATAAAAGCAAAGCTACATATCTAGTGGCTTGAATGTGATCTCATTTTTCATTGAGGTAAAGGTCTTCAAGATTTTTCAGCTAAGTGATATAATTATCAAGACATGGTAGTTGATAGCTGAACATGATTTAAGAATAAAATGTCCTAGGTGACTGGCAGACAGGACACCAAAACTTTAATGTAACTACAGAAACAGCTGTTACTAAATGCATTTCTGCAGTTGCTGCACATGTTATTTTGGAAGCTTGCCTGTGAGCCCAGTATAAGCTGAACAACACTAGCCTCAGCGTGAGGGAGACAGCAAAATTAGAGGAATCTCATGCTGCCTGAGGAGCAGTCTAAGGAGACTGCAGAGACATGAGTCTCTTTTCTACAACTGTGTGATTAACTAGACATAAGATATATTGAGGTTTGTTTCTGTGTCTTCCCCTCTACTTGCCCAGGTTGAAATTCAGCTCAGTGTTCATGGCTCTAGCTACAGGCTTCTCTTTAAATGGGGCAGAAATGCTGAAAAATATTAAATACATTAAAATTGGATATATCCAGAACATGTAAGTCCATTTGTGAGGGAGCTCTCCCATGCTGCAGAGCGCTTGGAGACAGTTTGAACCTTACCTGGAAGAGGGACTTCCTCGTTTCTTCAGCCAGAGCAAGGTCACACACCCAGTTGTGTGTCTATGGGAATTTAATGTAGAGTGGACATTCACTTGTGCTCATAGTAGCCTACCGCTCCTAGCAGTGTTGTTGAAGAGACAGGTTGTTGCATCCATACTAACAGTGTGATGCCCATATTATTACTGCTCATCAACATTAACATCTCACAGAGGCAGAGAGGTGGAGGAAGGTCCCCATGCTACAGCACCAGTAGCATTTCATTCCTACCACTCCTTGTCCACTATGCAGACATATTATAGCTTGGACTCATACACTTACTTAAATTACCAGTGCCCCCACACCTAGTGTAAGGCAGCTGCAAATTTTCCCAAACTCTGAAATCTCTAAGTATTATTCACAATAAATACAGAAGGCTGGAATCTGAACCTCAGGCTCACCATGATAATGTAGGGTAAATCCATCAGCTCAGCACTAATGGCTGGAGGCTGGCAATGCTGTAGAATTCATTACAGAGGAACCTGCTCCCCAACCTAGTTTGAGAAGACAGTTTCGTTTCTCACAAACATGCTGCTTGACTGATTAAACCTAGTTGATTTTAAGCAGCTACCACAACCTTCCACCTGACTGTCATTGCGTGTTCTGCACTCATAGTGCTATATCCCAGGAAAATTGCTGCTTGTTTGTTCCTGGGTATCTACCTTAATTTTCATAATCATACTCCCGTTTCTCTCCGGATTTAACAACATATAGGCTAGCAGGTTTGAATCGGACATATGCCTCCCAGCAAGAACTTCTACACAGGATCTGTATTTTTGTACTTAGTATGCCAGGATTTTTTTTATACACTCATCACTTGCAGTGATCCTACCCATGGGGGATCTCACATGAACAACTATTGTGTGTCCAGCTGTAGGATGCCATGTGACAGATGAATTAGTCTTGGACATCATTTCAGCAAAGAGGTTTAGCTTCATAATTTTATTCTTTGGTAGCTGCTAAGGACACCACTTACCAAAAAGCTTCCTGTGTATATTCTGGTTTAGGAAAGAGAAGTACATAATATGACTGCCATTGCTATCTTCTTTTGTGCCACACTTTAAGACCTGCACACATTGCTCAGCAGTTGCAACCAGTTGTTGTTTATCTTCAGATCTCAAGAATGTTACTTTCACCACTGTAACATAGGGCCAGAGGCAGGTTATTCTACTGGCATGCACCAAGAATCAACAACATAGCAAAATACAGTATATTTTGAAGAGCTGGAAATATTTGGCTATTTTGAGGAGATACGTCTGTTTCAAATTAAAAAAAAAAGTTGCATAATCATCAATCAGCACTATTAAGCCAAGCACAAGAGAACAAACAGGAATGAATCAAACACTGGCTTTGTAGGACTGCCACATTGATAAGAAAATGAAGGAGACAAGAATGAATGACATAGCCTGTCATCAGAAAATTTTTCAGCACTCTTTTTTCAACCACAGATTTGGCCTAGTTGCAAGTGAATAAGTTCAAAATTTCTGCTCTGCATTGTTGGCAGCTTCTCTAGGGTGACTTTGCCATTCACTTGGCATTCAGAAAAGGTTTATAAGAATAAGGATCTCAAGAGCGAAGAGACATTGCTTAAAATTATTTGAGCTAACATATGGTTTTATTTATACTTTTAAAAAAAATATTAAATTAGAGGAAAAAAAACATAAAATAGAAAAAAAAAAAAAAAGTAGATTCCAAGAAGGCTTACAGACTAGTGTAACAAACTGGGAAAGCTCAGAGAACAAAATAGTCACTGACATGGAGGACAGAAATCTTGGGAATGGAAGGGTATAGAAGATAAATACATTCCGTTCACATTCCGTTCATATTGCATCCGAGGTGAGCATAGCAGATGAGAGACAGGTGTAGCAGAACAGACTAAAATTAGAGGCAAGAAAGCTATGCATTTGTGATAATTAAATCCTGAGCTATCATTACTCACCTAAGAGAATGGATTATATAAAAATGCAAATTATAATAGAAAATTTCCATAATTACTAGCTATAGAACATCCACCTATTGCAAAAAGTCAGTGCTAGATTCTCAAAGGGACTTGGCCCTTGTAACCGGAATCAAGCATGGTATAACACCAACAGTTTAGGGCCTTTGCTGTCTTAGGAAATCCACAGAAACACAGATGGTTGTGCCACCCACCTGGCAAAAAGGGAAGACCTGAGTATCAGTGCCAGTATAATTTCAGTGAATATACACATAAGGTTAACTGAAGCAAAATATTTCTCCCATTTCCCCTGTAGCTTTGTAATTGAATTGTGAGGCAATAATGTCCTCTTCTTCTCCCCGTACAAATTTTCACAGTTAATAATTTTTCTGTATGAACTGGTATAGTCTAAAGGGGAAAAAGAGATTATTCTCCCCATGATATTTGATTGACTGATATTCAGACCATTAGTGTGGGAGATGCGGCTTCAAATCTTCTCAGGCAGAGAGAAAATTAATCTCAGTCTCCATCTCCAAAATGACAGCTCTTACGACTAAGTCACTGGATAGAAAGATGTAGAGTGAAACATCCACCTTGGGGCAGGGATCTATGTGTTTACAGTATTCCAGGGCTATGTCTTGCATTAGACATTACAGAGCAGATAGGAGAAGGAGTAGCTGTACTTCAGACCCCAGAGCTGGTGACCCTCTTTTCAATGCACTATTAGGCATGGCCAACAGCAGACATTAGTTTCCTAGAAAACTTCATTAAGGAAAATTTAAGTACCTAAAGCAAGTGAATAGAGTTGTAAGGACCCAGGTGGTTTTGGATATAAGCAACCAGCTGATCCTGTAAGCACCTGGGTAAATCGGACATTTTTTTAATGTAAGACCAACAGGCAACATAGGGCTATATAACATCTGCTGTCTATATATCTCAAAGTGATGTACACATTTTTATCCCGTTATGTCTCACGAAATAACCTAAGCCATCTTTCAAGCTACATCTTCTGAGGTGAAAAAATAACAAAATAACCCATCATAAAGCCCCAATGGGTTCAGCTCTGTGTGTGCAGATTCTCTGCTACTATGGTTGATATAAGATTAGAAAAGACTCCACCGCAAAAAAAAAAAAAAAAAAAAAAAAAAAGTGTCCTTTGATCCTGTAGGATAATAGGCTGCAGTGTTCCCAGGTTACTGTCAGAAAGCAATCTCCAAGAGACCAGCTAGCTGGAGCAAAAAAATTGTTTTCTATAAAACTAAAGGTAGACAGAAAGTTGGAGTCTTTTGAATTCAATCACTTTTCAAGGCGTTCATCCCAATGGCATCCAAATGAGAAGGTGAAAGGTCTGAAATAAAAAAAAAAAAAAATGGCATCCCAGTGGCATCCAAATGAGAAGGTGAAAGGTCTGAAATAAGAAAAAAAGAATAGTTAGGCATTAGAAGATCACAAACAGAGGCAGCTTTTTCTGGAACACATTTGCTTCAGTGATAAGTAAACCTTAAAAGTTCAAAAATCAACTCCAGATGGACAATCCAAATTTCAGTTATTTATCTAAACTTTTGCACTATACTCTTCCATGGAATAAGAAAACAGAGCACACTCCACTGTCATTTACATGGTATAAATGAGGGTAACAGAGATCAGGCATTGGTCTTTTAACTTCAGTAGCATTACATAGGTGATTTATCTGTCTTATCAGGCAACAAATCTCCTCAGAAGAGTCTTTCAACCCAAACATCCCTTTGCTTCAAAAACATGATAGAAACATCTGTCACTGGAAAGTATTACTAATTTTATTTCCAGCTCCAGTTGAACCAGCAAATTCACAGACAGCAGTGAAAATAGACTTTATCAGAGATACACTTTTTTATCCAGCTTTTTTCTAAACCTCATGGCTGGGGAGAAGACACAGGCAGAACCATACTTTCTCCAAACCATTTTATATCATTAAGCTACAGTTTCCACCAAACTCATATACATCCTGTCTCCTTCTTTTATTACTGTAGCAGGAATATCAGGTTAGAAATGCAACCAAGCTTGAAAGAAAGAACAGTACTAATGCCTGAAGCTGACTGAGGGTCAGCTGAACAAGGTCTGATTCAATAGCCTCTACCTTTGGGAAAGCACTGAATCTCATCTTTGCCGCATCTTTAGACCATAATATCTGACACTGTACTGTTTTCAGAAGTGGCCTCAAGGCTGTGGCTGAGAACAAATTCACTGACTAGTCACACTGAAGCATCCCACCTAGTAGTCTTGAGCAAAGCTCCAGGGCATTCATGTACTGTGAGAACATGCATGGACACAGTTATCTAGCAGGTAAATGGACACCAGTTCTCCCTGCTCAACTCACTACCTTCCAACCATTTCAGTCTTTCTTGTAGCAACCTAATGTGATTTCAAGGTGACTATGACAGGCCCTGGACCATCCTCTTGGAGTTCCAGTGTGCTGCCATAAAGGCATGTGGGTTTCATGGCAGTTTATTACCATAGGCAAAAGATGTGCTCAAAGTTAAGCATAATGCTTAATTGCTCTCTTGAATCAAGAATCAATTGGTCCTTCCAACACTGGTCATGGCCCAGATCTTGCAGTGCACACTGATTCATGGTTTTGGCTTCATGGATCCTATTGAAGGATCAGTGCTAATTTCCCACGTCTTAGAAATGTTTAGGTAGATGAGTGTGGGAATCAATCAATGTACTCCCTTTGCCATTATAAATCTTAGCTGGAATCAACATCTGCTGTCAAAAGATGTGAAATAAAATATTTCACTCCCCAAAAAAAATGTTAATGCCTTTGAGAGGAAAGGTCAGGTGTGGTGGGGTATATATTGTATGTGTATGCACATAAATCATTGATAGGCAGATTACTTCCTTATATTGATCACATCATACTTTCCTAGCAGGTAGATTATCTAAGAAAATAATCACTAAATTAACTGGAAGACACCAAACTCCCAGCAAGATTAATGGCACAAAATTTACTTTATGAAAGAAGCAAGCATGCAATAAATTAGAAAATGCACACCACCATCAAGGCAAATTGTTAAGTATCTCCAGCACTCGTCTTACTGAATAGTTGACAAATGGATTTCACATTCTTTCAGTCACATCAGAAGTATTTTCTTGTCACCCACCTCATTGTATAAGCAAATGCTTTCTTCCTATAAGCATAAGCATGCTATTTACACCAAATTCATTTCAGGGACAAAGTGCTTACATTCACACATGCATATGCGCATACACAGTAAGAGAGATTTAAAATAACTGAGATTCCTTTTGTGTGACCTTAAATTAAGACTTATTTGCCACAGATTTAGATGGTTTTTACAAAAGTGAAAAATAAATCATCAGTCGGGGCAAGATTCATCTTGATGTTAAAAATATGGCATCAGACCTTCAGTAACAGCATGCTGTTTGCACCTCCAGAAGCAGCCTTGATTCTCAGAGTAACATTTTCCTCATCAGCTCCTTCCTACATCATTGCTCTTGTACAGTCATCTTCTTAGGACCACCAGAGATAGATATTTGTGAATTTTTTTCCTGAATTATTTTACCTAGGGCTATATTTACCATTTACATTCCTGTACTACATGACTTTTTCACTAGCATCTTCAAAAAAACCCCACCAAAACTAGCTTACTTACATCTCCTTGATGTTTTTAGCCTCTAGCATCCACTATAGTTACATTTTACCTTTTAAGGCTTGTTTATTTTGTTGAAGGTGATTGACTGTTACTGATTACACTCCATGGTGCTGTCACAAGAGGGAAGGGGTGAATGTAGGTTATAATGAGCACTGTTTCTGAAAACATTAATCAAATATTAACCAGCCCTCACTGACTTGCCAAAAAAGAAAGGGCTGTTTCACATTTTATGTGTAGGAAACTGAGGCACAGAGAATGGATGTGACTTGCCTGCAGTCAAAAAGCAAGTAATTTATGGAAGTGCCGAGTATCATGGTGATAATCCCATGGTGTCAGGCAGCACAATTGATACTGAACTCTGTGGTCTCATGGTGAAGGGATGGGGCTGGGCAATTGCTGCCTAGCAGGTAAGAGAGGTAAAAGAAACAGGGACCTTGTGATGGAGTACTGGGGCTGAGCAATGTTGAAGGAGCACACTTTCTGCTCCTGTCAAGTAGTGAGAGGGTCAGGAAGGCTAATTTTGGCTCCCTGGGGAGACTGTCTTCCTCACAGGGATTCATACCTGCTATGCCACAGATCTCAGCCATTCCGCCATGGCATCAGCAGCAAGAAATCTGGCTTTACAGAGCTCTGGCACAGGAATCACAGAATCATAAAATACCTCAAGTTGGAAGGGACCCATAAGGATCATGGCATCCAACTCTGTTCCTGACAAGACTACCTAAAACTAAACCATATGACTAAGACTGTAGTCCAGATGCTTCTTGAACTCTGAGAGTCTTGGTTCCAGAGACTGACCACCTTCTCAGTGAAGAACCTTCTCCTAATGTCCACTTTGAATTTCCTCTGATGCAGTTTTATTCCATTTCCTCATGTCCTATCGCTGGTCACCAGAGACAGAAGATCAGCACCACCCTGTCTGCTGCCCCCCTTGAAGAAGCTGTGGACTGCCATGAGGGCACCCTGCAGCCTTCTCTCCTCCAAGCTGAACAAACCAAGTGACGTCAGCTCCTCCTAAGTCTTGCCCTCAAGGCCTTTCACCACCTTGACCGCCCTCCTCTGGACACACTCTAGTAGTTTGATGTCCTTCTGATATTGAGGTGCCCAAAACTGCACACAGTACTTGCTGTGGGGCCACACCAGTGCAGTGCAGGGTGGGACAATCACCTCCCTTGACCGGTTCAGTTCCCTCACCCAGTTTGTATGTATAACCAGGATTATCCCATCCCAGGTGCAGAACCCAGCACTTGCTCTTGTTAAAATTCATATGGAAAAGGAGGCAAAGGGTCTATGCTGATTCCTCAGCTCTAGGCAAAACCTGTTTCATATGAACCTTGAGCCAGCCCTGATAATCATTAAATAAAGAACAGAGGGATGAATAAAGAACTTGCATGATCCCATCTGGAAGTGACTGAAAACATCACTGCAAACAATACAAAAATTAGGAAAAATGGCTGACAACCTCAGAGATTTAGTGGGGAAAAGATCCCAGAGACATAGCTCATATAAGCTGTACCTACAGAGGCTCAGTTTGGATGGTATTTCCATTGACAGGCATATTTTGCAAAATGTGACACAATTCAGGCTAACTAATTCTTTGCTACAGATAGTTACGAGGATGAACTTTCTGAGCAAAGAAGATTTGAACAATATAGCTGATGGTTTCTGTTGCAGGTTTTGTCTGACCAACAAGCTACCTAAACAGGTAAGCCTTGATGATACATCTATAAAATTCAGAGATAATTCAACTCAGTAAGGGAGCACTGACAGGAACTTAAAACCTAGAAGCAGAGTAAAAGACAGAAAAACAAACTACTCCGCAAACAAACTCCGCTAAAACAGCAACACATGTGCAGTCATTCTACAGATCTAGACACTTTTGCTTGACATAAACAGGAAGAAGAAGCATTTTTACAAAAAATATCACAATATGATTATGAAAGATATATAGGGAATTTGTTACTCAGTGGCAACACGTTGCTGCTTTGCCATTCTGGAGATAACACAGAAGCAGAGTTCCACATTTGAGGACGCAAAGAGCTTTGACATATTACCCAGCCTTATGCAGAATATATATTTTCTAAAACAATAGCTTACTTCTGCATAAAATGCTATTACAGCCTGCAATGTTATTTCTTAGTGTAATCATTATAGGCAGCATTTTCATTTGGCAAAGATCAATTGGAAAGAAGTTGCAAAGAGGAAGGTACAGAAAAAGTCACGCTGCAAAGGCAGAGAGAGGGAAGGAGGAAGGGAAAAAAAAAAGGACCACTTTTCATCATTATGTCTGAATGAGCAAAGGGTGCTACTGCACACATTCAGGTAGATTCACTTAGCATGCTGCAAATGTTCACAACCGTTATTTTGCCAACTTCAGTCATTTGGAGGAATTATATGTTGCACTGCCTTCTTGCTTGGCTTTGTGTCCTGTTTCCTGAGGTGCTTACCATTTCTGTGGACAGCAGCTGTATCCACCTGCTTATGCGAAGTCAGAGTGCCAGGGCTTAAAATTACCCTTCTTGGATGGTGGTCCACATAGCATAGTGGATTTCACTGCTGACCTACAACACGCCCTAATCTGAGAATCATCAAAACATCAGGAAAAAAAATGAAAATGGAAAGCAACTGTGAAGATGTGAAAAAAAGTGTATTCTCTTCCATTTAGCATGTAAGCCAGTGTGACAGGCACAGCACTCAGATGGATTCTGAACAAGAATATCACATGGCAAATAGTCTTCTTTCATTGCACATACTTTTATCCAAAACAACTGATGAAGAGGTGACATTGGGCAGTACAGAAATGGAAACTGGAGGCACAGTGGCATGCTAGCCACATAGTCTCATGTCCTGTATACCTTCCAAAGTGCAATAGGCAATGACAGAATGAAATAAGTGCAGTCAGACCCATTTTTCAGACAGTTCTGAAGCAGAGTCATCTAGTAATACAGAAATTGCACAAGAGGTCAGCAGACACTGGAGCACAGCTGTTCCTTTATGAAGGGGTTACCAATGTCATACTCCAGGACTACAAAGCTCAAGGGGTATTTGATGACACCAGAGTCAGAATGGGCCACTTTGAGACACAATCACTAAAAATACAGCTATAAAATATGTTTTGGAATGGCTGTGTACTGGCAGTCCACCCTGGAGTACAGACCCAGCAGCTGGTGAGAGAAATGCAAATAACAGGCTCACTACTGAGCCTTATGACACATGTGCTGCATCAATCAATTCTTGAATAAGATTAAATTGGTCTCTTCATGATCCTGAATGACATAGATGTGGATAATGGATCAAATCAGAGGGCAACATGCAGCCTGGGATCAGCATCCTTTCAGCTTCTCAGCAATATACTTATTCACCTATTGTTGGGGAGGGTGTTAAACACTAATCCTGCCCACTTGGAAGAGGGCAGCAGTGTTGAGTCATTTATTTTTCACAGTAGTGGAAGGCCCTGCATGAGAAACAAGTGAAATAAGCCAGAAAGGCACATTATGACCCCAAATGTGGTTCTGCTGAAAGTCTGTACAATTCCATTGCCCTCTGTGGGTGCTTCTGTTGATTCATTGTTTAACACTGCATCACTTCTTTGAGACTGTATATGTTGATAAAGTGGCAATCATCCCTCTACAAAAATACTAGTTTAAGGGGTTATGTCCTTTGGGTCTTGCCCCAAAGAAGCACAAAGCATCCTGTATATCTACTGACTTCATGGCACAATTTGGCACCTCCTAGAATGGCTTCCATCTATAAGCACCCACAGGGCCGTGAAAACAGTTACATGCCCACACTTCTCCAAATCCAGCAGATTCAGACTGGTGAACTGCTGAGACCAAGCTTATTGTCTGCCAGCTTTGTCTCATTACTTATCATGTACAATCTCTGCTGTGAGCTACCAATAAGCAGTCTTCCTTATTGCAATGTTCACATAATTAGGTTGTTCTCAAATTGTACGCTATAACAGCTTACAGACTTAGATTAAATTGTTGTGACAATTCAGAAATGCTTATTCTCTCTAACCAGTTTACAGGAAGAGACACCCCCCAATTGTATGCAAAAAAAATGCTCTAATTCATTAGAAGTTGTGTTAGAACTGAGTATCTTGATTGAACTGCTCATCAAAGTTACAAGTCATAGGAAATCTTTTCAGTATATTTATCACCACTGAGAAAAGGGTTACCCAAGTAAGCATACAGCACTAGACAGAGGTTCAATTTTGGAAAGAAACTGGCCCCTATTCTCACAAGTTTGTGACAGCTACCCTCTTCTCTCTGCCAAATGAACTTAACAGAGAAGACCTAAAGCTCAGCTTAAGTCTCAGGCAATTATGAAATTCATATCTTATTTTTGTTTTTCACATACAGTAGCTAATTTCTTTTCTTTACATTTCATTAGAATAAACTGGGTTTTTTACTGTGCCATTTAACTGTACCCAGTATTAAGCAGAAATTCAGGTTAGTGGGACAAACATTAATATCACATTTCCCGGGGGGCAGTAAACATATCAGTGTGTAAATATGTATGTTACATACATTACTTATGGAGGAACATATACTTTACCCAGCTAGGGACAGGCTGGAAGAGGTCCTTCAACAAGTGTATGAATTTAGAGGTAGGTCATTGGCCCACTGAAGCAACAAAAATGTCTCCTGTGGCAAGTAGCTTTTCATTAGCAGCAAGAGAAGGCTCAAGACAAGATCTGAGATTCAGTGCTGTGCAAATCTGTGACACAAAATGCTTCCTTTTCCTTTTCTTACCTTTTGTCTTCTTTTCTCTTTGCCATTTAGGCAACAAAAGGTTGGAGAGGACAGGAGCATCATTCTACAACAGCATCAGAAATAAGAGACTTTGGAGAAAGAATTAGTGGAAGGACAAGCTATGGCTCTGGGCATTACACACAAAAAATACAACATTAAATACAGCAAGGAGGAAAAACTGAAAAAAATCTGGATCTTCCAATATTTGCAGACAAAGAAGTTATCTAACACAGGATTTTTAACAATTAATGAAGAGGATAGGATTGCCTTTCCAAAGCTTCTCTGAGAACTACATCACAAATGACCTTTAACGCTTCCACCTGGGGGTGATTTATCTCATTTCACCATTAGTGTCTATCATTGCTTTTTATAAAAATTTGGTCTTATCTTCTACCCTGGGAATGGTTCAGGGCCCCCCCCATCAAAACCTCCCATCCTAAAGCAACAACAATCAGGCTGAGAGCAACTGCTCTGTGCACCTTGCTGTCCTCTGCTAAACCCCCCAGGAGGGAAGCAGCAATCAAGTCAGGTTTGCTAACCTTTCCTCAGCTCTCAACAGGACCAGAGATACCTAAGTCTTCCTTGGATCTCTTCAGCTTTAAAGCTGATTATTCTTGGGGGGGACATGTTTGAGATTTTATGGTATATTAAAACACTACTATTTTTTTTTTCCCCATACCAAAGGCACACAAGTATAACAGAAAAGGGTAAGAAACTAATTTAATGTATAATACAAAACTAAAAGGACCAAACTTTTTAAAAGAAGCTTTCTCAATCAGCTTTCTTTCATATAAGCCCCTTTTCATGTAATCTTTCCAATGCAATTCCTTCCATGCAAATTAAAGTGCCTTTTAGTATGAGGAAGTTAGGCCAAGGAAATAAAAGATCCTCCTCTAGCTTTAACACAGGATCAATCAAGAAAAGTTGGGATATAATATGAAAAAAAAAGGATAACAGGATTCTATCCTGAGTTCCCTTGCCATCCACTTTCACCAGGCAACTAACACTCCCACACTTTCTTCAAGAAGAATAATACAGGCAGAAATTAAACAACACTGGAGAAACAAATTTGATAAATATAAAAGAGAAGAGAGAGCAAACTTTAGAGGAGTACATTCACAAGTAGAATTTTTGTCATTGTTATAGTATCTGACTTTTTTAAGCACTCTTTTATTTTTTGTCTTGAAAACAAAGGTCCTTACATAATGTGGTGAAGATGGGGATGGACATTCAGAGAGAAAGAATGAGGTTCGCAGTTTGGACTTTTGTCAGCGTAATGGAGCTCATATCACTTTGTATACTCTGAAATCTCTTATGCTCACAGAACTGAAGAAAATGAAAGATGTGAAATACCTGCAATGATGTATGCCAGCAGTTATTATATAACTGAAGCCCTTCCTTGGTACTTGAAACCACTCCTACCAACTTCAAAAACAAGGAGATTTCTTTCAGCCTCCCTGACTCATTTGGCTCTTGTACTGCATGCAGAGAATGAGCTAGCTAGCATGTTGAAATGTCCCCTTTTAGGGAGAACATGAGGATGTCCTAAGAGCAGGTAGGTAGAAGTATCTCTCAGTATTCTTTCCATAAAAACACAAAATAGCCTTTCATGGTAAGTAATGAAAATTAAAATGACAACAACTAAGAAGAGTAACATGATTATCAGCATTTTCTAATTGCAAAACTTAAGATGCATTAAACTGGAAAAGTTGTATTTTAGAGCTGAAACAAAATACACTGAATGCAAAAAGCATTCATTCAAAAAGTTCAACTGTACTCCTGGGCTCTTGTCTGCAGTGTTGACTTTTCCAGTGGTGCTGCTGCTTTGATGAAATTATATTTTCGCAAATCTTCTCTTCCCACACTGTCCTGATATATATTATAGCTGCCACAGATGCTGTTTGGACAAATTCATACTTAAGATATGTTTATACAGCTTCAGTTAGCTATAGATTATCAAATGTTTATTTTCAGAGCCAGATTGACTTTTGAATACTCATTACCAATATTTTTTGTTTTATTGCTGATCTTTGTTCTTGGTTAGTATCTGATATTACAGACATAAACCACATCTTGCAGATATAAAATGAGGCATAAAGGAGAAGAAAGAACAAGCATTTAACCCATAAAGCAGTGCCTCACTTTGTGCAAAGTACCTTAAGTACAGTACTAGTCAGCAAGAGTAAATTCAACAATTGCTCATAATGAAGGAAATGTAGCAAAGCTAGGAATAAAACTCATATTTCTTACCTTTCACGTAGGCTGTTAACACAGTTGCAATAATTTACATTTTGTGTAATTAAATCTTGTTATCTCCTGCAATTTCAACTCAGCAAGCTATCCAGTTATTCACAGCATATTTGCACCTTTTCAGGAAAGAAAATAGCATCTTAGATATATAATTAGCCACAATGACCTACACAGATGTCATCTGCAAGGCTGTAACTGTATCCCAGTCTTGGAAGCGTTGGCATCCCATAGTGGGGATTGCTGCTTCACAGAAACCCATGCATTTCACATGTGACTGGCTTCCACTTTTGCTTAGCTGTCCCTTTATTGTTACTCCTTATGGTATGGAATTTCTGTGGAATGAAATTAATAAGATAGTCCTGCAGGGAGGTCTGGACACCAACATTCACCCTCTATGGTAGACAGTACCCTTAAAACATTTCACTAAAATGCCATCACTTTGTACCACCTAGAGATTAACCATTCACCTGCTTAATGTAATATCTTTTCATTAGGGATTCACACTAATAGAAAGGGATGCAGTAAGGAAACTGTTGTAAGAAAATACTACATACTCTAAATGTAGAGAACACACCAGGCTGTAGTTCTTTAAAGAATGATGTCTTCATATGAAGAAGATGAGATGTAATACTTCATGTTAATGAAGTGTAAAACAAAAAGGGATGATTAAAATAGACTTTTCAGACTCTCTTCCACAAAAAGGAAAGAATCTTACTCACTAACCCCTGCATGAAGCAACATGTCTTGTGATTGACCTAGGATTTATCATTCAATGGCACATTTTATTTTGTCAGAACAACTTTAAGACACAGAGAATGAATGACTTTTAAAAAGTTTTGGCTAACATACCCCCACCTTTGGGAGAGTCTCGCTTGGCAAGTACAGAGGAAGAGGTTCTTACCTTGTGTTCATTAACAACCAGTTAATCTCAGTTGGTTTGTACACTCAGTGAGATTGTCTGAACACTTCCCAGACTTTTGTTCTAAGACATAAACCACAAATGCTCTGGCAATTATCTGACTCCAGCAAACAAACACTGGTATATGCAAGTTAATTGTTCTCCACACCCTCTCTGATTCCTAGTCTTTCTGGCAATCCTTTCTTCTCTCTTCATTGCTATTAGGACACATCTTATGCTTCAAACATTAACTTTCATGTGTTTCTTCTGCTGGTGTTTTTTCCCTTTTTCCCTTAAGATCTTTCCTGGTACATACATCCTTTAAAACAGCTGCTTCCTTCACACCGCTTTACCAGCCTATTCCTGAGGACTTCACGACCTTATTTAGGAATTTCCTTTCCTCAATACATTATATACTATTCCAACTCCAACCCCTTTCCCAGCAAATACTCAAGAAATAAGTCTCCTTGCTTTTAAAAATTCAGATCATGTTCTTCTTATCCCTCGCTGGGTTTCACTCTGGCTGGACATGAAAACAATTCTTCTGTCTTTCTACTTAGATTAGCTTTCAACATGATGGGCAGTTCCATTCTGTTAGATCGCTCTTCAGCAGTGCCGTCATCTCTGTTGCCTTCCAGAATAATTTATCTTTCCCTTACTATTTCCCAGTCTCTCCTCCTCCCTCTGTCTGCTTTCCTCCGTTCACACATTCTTTCATTGGTTCAAGTCCCCACAGCCTTAGCAGTGTTTCTTAATATTTATTATCAAATCACTTGACTGTTCTCTCTCTTGTTTCTTTCTATTTTTACCACTGAACGGCATAAAATTCCCAGAGGATCTGTAATGCTACCTGTAACCAGTTTTGTAACAGGAGTCCTTTGTTACCCACATCTCCTTTTATTTGGATGACTTAGTGAGTCATATTGGTCAGGGTAGCAAGAACTTTGGACACCTACCCAACTTAAAATCATTGTCTTTGTCATGCTACCCAAAACTAGGGTTCACCAGTCTTCAGTCCTTTTTCCTTCAGGGCAATCACTGTGAAACTTTTAATGCATTTTTGGCACCTCTCCACAAGGCTTTGCATTAAGCAGTAGACAAACATTCTCCTCCAAAGCAGCCTGCAACATTTCCAGCTACTCACACTATTTTAATTGACAGATTTCCATAGCTTATAAGGATCTTTATTAAACTTTTCTGGTCTTTTACTGTGTATATAAAGCAGGCATTATCCGTTGCATTACTATTCTTTGACAGCCTGTTCTCCATCCTCTTGGTATTTCTAATTGCTTTCCTGTCAATTCTGTCCATCTAACTTTGTGGTATTATTTTTGTGTCCTTTAAACAGTTGTCTGGAAGATATTTATGGGCACCTGGACAAGAAGAACTTCACCCTCCCCGCCAGTATCCATATATCCTATAGGTTTCTTCTCTTCACTTCTATCACAACCTTAATATGATGGTTGATTATGAAGTTTCCCCCTTCTGCTGCAAATCTGCCACTGTGATATTCTCTGAATATCACCTTATTGGTTTCTGATAACATTCTCTTCAATAACTTTGTGTCCTCTCATCCGAACTATTGAGTCTTTTTCTCCTGGCTTCATCAAATCCCAGCTCCCCACTACTGTCTATGGATTTTCCTTTACATAAATTCCTCTTCAGAAGTTTTCATTCTTTTCTTGCTCATCTTGGAATCCAGTCCAGAGTTAGATGGGAATCAGCCTACAAATTGTCTCAGCAAAAATTTTTTCTACTAGAAAAAAGACAATTAATAAAAACCAACTTCTCACTGCAATAAGTTAGTGCCACAATGAACTTCTATCCAGAAAAGCTCTTGCAGACCCAGAACAGAATTTCTATTCAAAACTATCTGCACAGAGGACCCCAGTGTGGCCCATTATTCAACAGAAGAAGCTGGTCAAACCCCTCCACTTTCTGATTTTTTTTAAACCTTAGGTTTTGGTGCACACATAAGAGACACTCCATACCCATTCAGCCAACTTAACTTTTTTTTTTTTTTTTTTCTGTGAATATCCCTTTGAATTTGCTCTATCCAATTTAGCAGATCAGTGGTCTCCCTCTTCCTGTGATAACTACCATCAGCAGTGCTGCAAGGGTATTCTGCTATTCAGTGGCTTTCTAAATTTCTCTGCCCATTCATTTTTCACCTCATCTCAGATCTTACTGAAGGGCCTTTCACTTCCCTTGCTTATAGTTCTGTCTTTCTCAGTACCTTGTTACTTATTTCTCAATTCAGCGAAGGATTTTGCTGTTCTCTTTGTGTGACAGATTCAGTCCTAAACACAGGTTGATTGTATTCCCTTTCAGCAGGGCAATATTCCTACTAGAATAGCAACCACCACACTGAGACAAATTTGAATTTTTTCTCTACCTCACTGTAAACAGACTCTCACTACAGTAAAAACAAATTCCAGTGCATGCCGACTGTAGGAAAATACACAACACAAATGAGTACTTCTAACTTTCAGGGAGATTCCAGCAGGGCTCTGGCTTTGGCAAGTGAAAGATTTCAGGCAGTACATCTTATTACATGGGTGGTCGAGTTATTGAACTTTATTGACAAAGGGCTGGATTTTCCAGCAAGATGGAGCTTCATTAAAATTCTGCAGAGACTGAAAATTCAATAATCTCTCTCACAAAGCACTGCATGAGTAGGGCTGATTAGGCAATTTCTCTCTCATTCCATTTCTTTTGCAAAAAGCGTTGTTACTTCTTGTTGGTACAAAAAGACAATCATTATATGAGCATTTGCTATAGTTGATTAAGCAGAAAGTTTTAAAGGTGCATTGGCTCCCTTCCTCAAGGCTTAATTAAGGCCTTCAAAAAAGTTGCAATAACAACAACAACAACAACACTCAATCATTCTATGTTGAATTATTTAAAATTTGGATCTGACGAATCTACTCATGGCTCTTCTTTTTTCTTTTTTTTTTTAAACTCTCTACTTTCATAG
>NW_010108273.1:19147-19438 GCF_000699245.1 Pterocles gutturalis | reverse complement strand
AGAGTGTGTAAATTACTTTCTACTTAATTTCTTTCCCTGTAGATCACAACTTATTTGCTATCATTTGGTTTCAGATTAAGAGACCCCATAAGAACAGAACTACAAAATCAGATTGAAGATCTACCTACTTGATTATCTCTTTTCTGGCAGTGGCTATAAGTAGTTAGGTAGAGGAGCAGCATAGCAAGCTTATTGTTATACTTCCCCTGGGAAAGCTACGGGCTTCAGTGATCCATAGTTTAGGGACTTCTTGACACAAAGGTTGTATCCTTGTATTCAACAACTGTTAGA
>NW_010108273.1:0-19066 GCF_000699245.1 Pterocles gutturalis | reverse complement strand
TGCTTGCAGGAGGGTTTTCCAGTAAGCAAGCCAGTTTAGAGAATAGGAAACCCTACAAATCTGCTCTTAAGGGTCTGTTCACAGTAACTGCAGTAACTGCAGCAGCAATTTCATCCCTTTTTTTTTTTTTTTTGATGAATTGGGAAGGGAGGTTCTTAAGACTTCTTTTATGCAAAGCAAGATGAAAAAGGCCAAAACCCTGCAAGATGGACCCCCTAGAAAAAGAATTTGTATTCCTGACCATTCCTCTTATCCTCTCCCTGTGCTCTTGATCCGTCTTGTATTACTGTTTGTTCTTTTTTCTAAGGCAGTTCAGCTGCACACAGACTATAAGGATATATAAGACCACAGCAAATGTTGATACGTTTGCTCAGTAGCATTAGTTATCTAACCTAGTCTGCATCCTAGAACTGTTTGGTCCTCAAAACTATGGTGAGGAAGCTGCTGCTCTTATTGAATATCTTCTGCTATGATGTTTTTGGAACACAACTCAATCCACTCTTGATTAAAAAAAAAAAAAAAAAAAAAAAAATGACCCAATACCACAGTCCTGGTTCCAGTTGTATTCATTCTCCGCTCAGCTGAACTCCAATTAACCTTAGTGAAATTTTGCCTAAGTTAGCACTGAGAAAAGCAAAACAAAAAATCTCCTAAACGTTATCCAGTATTGGTAAAGATGATACATAAAACTGTGTATTCAAATATGAGTGCAAAACCTAGGTATTGCAGTGTCTCTCACCCTTTGATGACCATACTGTTTCTGAGGAACTGTTTCATATTTGTCCTGATAATTTTTTTCAGTTAAGGGTACTCAAAACAATATTTTAAAGCTCAGTGTAGGGAGAGACATAAGCCAGGAGTACAGATGTCTGGATGTACAAGATGACTGGATAAGGAAGCACCAGATGGCAGTGGGACCCAGCGACACGCCAGCAAACAGAGGCTGAACAGGGATGGGAGGCCTGTCCTGTGGGGACGAGCAGTAAAGCAGAAAGGCTCAGCTGATCTTTCCACACTCAATTCCCAAATATAACATTCTTCAGGTTAAATTTTTGGACACAGTTATCTTCAAATCTGAATGGGACATATAAACTGAGATTTTCACCAGACTGACCATGTTCAGAAGCTTCTGTGTTCTACAGCTTAGAGAACTAAGTTTTCAAGAAGTAACTTCTTTTTTCTAATTGCTGAAGTAACTTATTTGTTCTAATTTCTTGGGAGATTCTCCAGTGCAGGACTATCAAAGAGAGAGTGGCTATCAAAGAGATTCCGTCACAAAACACTATTTAATATAACCGCTGTATCTCAAAGCTCTTTTGCCTGTTTTTTTCTACTTTGCTGTTTCTCTGGGCAGGTTTTTGCAAGAGCAAATTGCTGGCAGTGCTCACATGCCTGCACGAGGGGGCAGGAGAAGCTAACAGTTTCGGCAGCAAAGGCTGCCTGTGACACGAGAAGCAACGGACAAAAGTGATTTTTGAACTGTTGGTACCTCTGGTTCTTTACCCTTCTCCTCTCCCTGAAGACTGCCCTTGCTGCAGGGCTATTTTGTAATAGAGAGTGGAAAATAAATACGACTTGCAATAGAACTTGTGTCAACAAATGTCTGCAGATTTGACTCAAATGTACACAAGCAGCAGAGATTGTTAGTAGGAAAAGGCCATTTTCGCATAGTCATTTCCGTTCCTGTAATTACACTTTGAAATAAATACCAGTAGGAACTGCAGTTAAAAGACAAATCAGGACAGTCCCCTTCCTTATGTCTTTTCTCTGACCATAATTAAGATGTCGTGCTTTAAAATCAGGAAAAACAAACACCACGGCCTGGAAGATGGTAGGAACAGAGTTGCAGAAGAAATCAGTAGGATGTCACTTTACAGTTGCAAAGTAGTCCAGCAAAGTGGAGCAGAGTTCAAGTGAGCCAAACCATGATCCCATGTAAGTCGACATCATTCTCTTGATGCAGTAATACACAATTTACACCTAATAAAGAGTGGCTCAAATTCTTCTGTGGGGAAAAAAAAAGTGCTGAGAAGAAAAAAGTCTTGTTCATATGTTTACCAAATCCAACTATTTGCTACAGTAATAACCACTAAAATTTGTTTTGGAGCACTACCCTTCAGTCTTCTCATCTCCCATACTTTTTTTAAAAATAAGTCTATGCACAACAACCATGAGAATGACTGATTGGTCTGAATCTGAGACCAACTACTTTTTCTGGAAAATAAATAATTTAGACTCGCAATACTTTTTAGAAGGCAGAAAACTATTGCTTTCCTGTAAAGAGAGGAAAACAGGGTCTCATGAAGGCAAAGTGATTTGACATGGGCTCTATAAGAAGGCAGAGTAAATGAAAAGTTCCTTGTTTCTCAACATCTACTCAGGATCCATCACAAGTGTTTCATTGACCACCTTCCTTCATCTATATAACAATCCTCAGTGTCTCAGTCCTTCTGCTGCACTACCGTACGTAGGGAGGCATGACATGAACCGGGGTAGGTCATTGAGCTCTGGAAATACAGGTGGTGCTGCTGGGACAAGAGGTATGAAAAATGGTGACCTTGAAATATTGTCTGCACTTGTCTAATTACTTACACAAAGAGAGTCCCTTCTTCTGCCACAGATGTGGACAGCTGCTGCCCTTTCCTTTGCACCCATCCAGATGCTTTTCTAACTTGTGAGCTGACTCAACTTGCTAAAAGAGCTAATAACAAAGCTAAAATATACCAAGCTCAGCTTTTGTAAAAAGGGATGAGATAGCGGGCCAGTTTCAGTGTCCTGCAGACCTCACCCTGGTGTGCCTAGAAAGCATACCAAGCCCATGTAAACCAGGTAGACTCTACTGACAATGCTGCTACACTTTCTCGGCTCAGCAGACCCATGAAGAAAGCACCACAGGCAGTGGGTCAGACATGCTATAGTAGCAGGAGATTTGTGGCCTAATATTTAGTCCTGGGAGTGCTGGTCCTGTTCAACTACTTCCTCTCCATCAATGGGCTTATTTCTGCCAGTGGCTATCTCCATGTCAATCCTGTCAGCTATTCCCTACTTCAAGGCCACTTCTTGCTTCCATTCCTCTGCCAAGTGAGTGTGTGCTTTGTTTCAGCTCCTTCAACAGAACGCCTCAGAGAGAAAAGTGACCCATCTTCATTCCCCAGCAATACAGTATTACTTTGTAGTGGCAGCAACAAGGAGGATTGCTAGATGTGGGGATGACTATTCTTAATCTTCATTTTTTTTAGGACTTGGGTGAGAACCTGCCTGATTTTAAGCACCAAAGTCCCCCTGATTTACACAGGCCCATAAACTAAGTTAAAATTAAGAATGTGCTTTAAGTACCTTGCTAAATCAGACTTCAATGAGTGACACTGCCTGTAATGGATACAACAATAAAATAATCCAGCTGTTGGCACTGAGGAAACTTTCTTCATGCTGGGTGGCCAAGGCCGCATTTTCAAAGCTGGGAGATGAAGGCTATAATTGAGGCTTCCCATGTGTGTTCAAAACAGGGCCTTACACAAAACCTGTTAGAAGCAATGAGAAGTTTTGTATTGACTTGAAAACATTTCAGATAAGATGGTTACACAGCAAACACTGCTGTGTAGATAAGGCCACCACAGATTGGCACGCAGACACTGGAGGCAGACTGCAGATCAAATGAGCCAACTTGGTCTAAACACACCATCACTGAGAAATAGTCCTGCCAGTCTAATCCTTAACATAGCCTGCAACAAAATCTCAAGTTTGTGTGCTGCATCTTGGGTACATCATTAGTACTTGGCTTTGAGGTCTCCATGTATTCCACCAATTCAACCAAGCAGAATAGGTTTGCATAGCACAGCAATTAGTGACTGGGTAAGTTCATTGGTTTTATTGTTTAAGGGAAGGGCTGTATTGTGGCTACATTGCCCTACAGCAGAAGTTATAATCAATGGCAATTGCAAGACAGAATTGCTCACTGCTGAGGCAGAGATGAAACAGCAATAGTTAAATGTTTCCCTCCTGTGATGGTATTAGTATGACTGCTAGGAAATATGCACTTGAAAATGCCAGAGAAAGTGATTTGTCTGTGACAGAAGCTGTTTTAGGAAGAGAGAAAATGAAAACCACAACCACACTAAAATAAAGCCTCTTTTAATGAGCTTCGGATGCCTTCTGGAAAATTGAGAAGAGCTTTTAATGCATAAATGGTTCTTCTGGTATATCATTATATTTTATAGTGGAGGGTTTTGTTGGGTTTTCTGTTGTTGTTGTTGTTGTTACCAAGTATATACTTTTTTATTTAACTGAGAACAGGACCTTTGTTGTTAGAAACAGAAAGCAGGAAGGACCAAATTGCTCCAGTCATCAGAAGAACCAGTGTGAGAGATGTTTACCTGAACCTAACTTGAATTCCTGAGGATACCCACCAGTATTTCCTGGAGGATGGTTTGGTAATCAACTTAACTTTGTGTTGCTGAGTATGAGTCATTGGAAATCATAATGATCAAGTGTCTGTATCACCCCTCAGGTGAAAGTGAGAAGAGGGGAGGGCATGGAAAATAAATCCAATATGCCTTTGCAGACCCTGCTTCTGGTCACAGAAAAAGGCCTGCAACACACTTAGAACAAAATGACACCTCTTGAGGGTGTGATGGTTTTTGGTCTGTTTGACTGTTGCAACCCAGCTGTATGCCAGTCTACTGCTCTCCTGTTGAATTCTCCTTTGTCATATTGCCTGCTCAGAAGAACAGACATAACTATGCCATTTTATCTCATCTGTTATCTGTTCTTTAATCTTACTTTAGGCCACTAGAGCCATTAGCGGGGTCCCATTAGTGCAATATAAGTTGACAAACCAGCATGTTTATCCTTCACTCTAGCACTCCAAGTGGGAACCTGTCATTGAAGAAGTAATCTTGAACTTGTTAACTATTGGAATGCCAGCATCCAATAGCTTCCCACACATATTTTTGCATGAAGTTGTACAAACATTAGTCACTGCCTTCGAGTGGAACAAATAAATAATTGAAAACTGTGAACAATCTAGTGTTTCCAGGTGCAATCACTGTACTAGTCAATCATACTGTATTCCTGATTGTTTTCCAGTGAATCTGTGCACATTGACCCAGCCTTGAGAAATACTGAAAGTTTTCCCATATGAGGGTTATTTACGGCATCATTGCAGGCAGAGGGTCTATACTCATCTTTAACACTTCCTGAATGAGTAATCCGGCCATGAAACAAAGATGGTTGCTCCTCCTTCAAACAAGTTTTGAGAAAATAACAGTGTTTACCCAAAAAACATCTGCCAGAAGCCGTTTCAGAAGCTGAATCTCCATTTCAGAAACACCACCTCTGAGATCACTCTCTAAATCTAGGCAATACAGAGAGCGTAAGATTCCCTGGTCTCATCAGCATTGCCAGTTGGCTGGACTAGACTTTCTCTCATCCCCTCCATTCGGTGTGACTGCTATTCTTAGACACCTAAATTCATTACGTAATGATCGGAAGTCAGCCCTGTGCATTCCTGTGCTGTAACCAACCTTTTGAATTGATGCCGGGGTGGGGGAGAAATTACTGTACTGAATGTCATGATGCTTAAATCCTGGTCTGGATCTGGTTCTGGAAAGTAAGGCCTCAGATTCCCTTCTTAAAGAGGAGTTTGTCACGCTTGATCTGACTGCTGAGCTTGGTACTTTCTGAACTCTGGCTGGTTATTAACATGCAGGCTTCATGACAAACATTTATTCTTTATTTTCCTCAAGTACAACTGCCCAGTTACACCTCAAGTTTCCCTTTGCTCATTCCCTCTGCGTATTCCACACAGTGGGTTTCCAGGGTAGGAGCGAGCAGGCAGCCCTGCTGCCGTCTGCTGCATGAACACCAGAGAGGATGGAAAGAGGAGTCATAAAATCCAAGTGAAGAGGAACATCTTATTCACCTATGCAAAGGGTATGTCAGCAGCTTTTTTTTTTTTTTAAAAAAAGAGACTCTTCAATAATCAACTGCCTCAGCAGAGACACCTGAAAGCATTTTGCTTAGCAGAAGACAGGCATTCACAGGCTGCATGCAGGGTTGGGTTTATTTTATTTTGTTACTTCAGCTTGTGGCTATCACAAGTTAAACTAATGCATGGTGGGGGTTTCAGAGAGAACAGAAGAGTCAATGCTCCCTTTGCCCATTTGCAAACTTCAGCTTCTTCTTAGCAAGATGCCCTGTATGCACCAAAGACAGTGTTGATTCAGGTCTCATCTGTCCTTAATATCTTGTCTTGAAAGTGTGCTCAGCCACCTAGAGTACCTATTCCATACAGGCTTTTGGCTACACATTGTGCCAGCAACTCACGTAATTTAAACCCTCTGTAATTAAATGCTCCATCTTTCTCTGAGCTGTGTCAGTGACGGAACTATCGCTGAGATTCAGACCCTTCATTATCTGCTACCTTCTGCACAGGCTCTCTGAGGCTGAATCCTATCTGTCCTCCTTTCAGCAGTCCCATGACAATTCTCTCCACAGGAGAGAGAAGTTTCTTGTGGTTTCAAGCTGCCATTTTTTCACATTGCTTGCTCAGTCTTTGGCCTCCATTTCTAATTTGATTGCCAGCAAGATCGTCTCTAAAATGGATGAAGAAAAAGAGAAGACTCACAGATGACACTGGAAGACCTGGTTATTCAATATCTGCCCCCATCTTCATTGCTGTCTCCCTCTTTACCTCCATCTCTTTCTGTCTTACTTCTTTCCTTTTGTCACACGTAATTTGCCCAGCAAGGAAGGAGGGCATTTGAAAGACAGAGGCCTAGCCTGTATTCTTGTCTTCTCTTCTAGGTGCTACCACACTCTGACTCTATTAATACATAACAGTGAAACCAGTCTGCAGTTTTACAAGCTCATCTCACCAGGGACTGAAGAAGAAAGTAAGTTAGTAGCTAAGTCATTAACTCCCCTTGGCTGCTACTAAAATTTTCCTGGCATCAATGAGAAAGAGCCAAGAAAAGTCTTTGGGAAAAGAAAATATCTGATCATAATTACGATGCAGGTGCCTAATCTGTCACATGAGAGTCCGAGACAAAGACTAAATGATTGAACTAACTCCTGGAAAAATGAGACCCAAGTTCACAAATTTACTACAAAATCTCTACTACAAAATTAACTACAGAATCAATGGGCCATGATAAGAAACAGCAGCTGAAGAATAAATTTTAAGAAAAACACGCATCTCTCTCCCCTCCAAGTTGCTTTTCCTTTTGCTTTAAAGTTTCTAAGAGTCAACTGTCTGCCGGCATCAGTTAATGATCATTCAACAGCTTATCCCTCCAGCTGCCAAGATCTCTCAAACCTAGAATCACTTTTTACCTGTAGCTGGCCAGCTGATCCCCAGAAGGCTGGAAATCATTACAGATTTCTATTGCATGCAACTTTAAACTGCCTGGGCAGGTTACCACCAGTTGTTCATTCACCTGGCAGTGTTTTTCTCATCCTTACTGAGTGTTAGGAATTGGGGAGGGGCAAGGGACCACAATGCTGTAAAGTGCACAGTGGTAATAAAGTGGTAATAAAGGCTGCTGACTTCCATCCAGAAGGCAGATGTACGCCAGTGATGGATCTAGTGATCCTTAGATACACAGCAACAAATCCTCTCTACTACTGCAGCAAGCACAAGTTGCTGCACTTCCAAACAGGACTCTTATAAAGGTAAAAGATGAGAAGGAAATCCCTTCCATGCAAGGTTGTTGTGTACCATTGCTAGCTGCAAAGATGCATAGCAAATGCAAAATCCATGCAGGGCCTGATGCACCAGCCACATCTGCATGCTGATCTTGGCCCAGTACCCAGCTTCTGTAGCTTGTGGGTGCCAACACTGCACCCACACTGCTCACTCCCCATAGCCTCATGCCTACAAGCTCTAGCAGAAAAGTTGCAAGAAGCTTGTTACAGGTTGTTAATGTCCTCCTTACATAGAGAAATCCACAGGGCTTTGGGGCTAGATGTTTGTGTATTTACACTTTGGTTCATCAACCTCAGTACTTAATTGCTTTTCCAAAATTAAAGCAGAGAAGAGAGACAAGTTCAGTTAATGAATAAACTGTTCCCATTGTTAATTAATCATCAGCAGAATAATGATTCAGGATCAGAGCTGCTCTGTTCTAGCCCTGCTCAAAAGGAGATCAGCTCACCTCCTCCCAAACACTTGAGAAAGCCTGCATTCAGAGGTTACCTAGCAAGTTAGCCAACGCAGGCTGAGATGCAGAGTGTGCTGCCACAAACGTCGTCCTGACGCATTCCCACTTCAGCTCCCTCGTCACCAGCTCCGGCTATGCGACACTGCAAACAAGGAGCATCTCCCAGGTAATCAGGGCCTTAAAGAGCTAGGCATAAATTTTGGCCCCGAGGCCTGGCACTCCACCCAGATCACAGAAAGCTGGTGTGCAGTGCTCCTGGTGTGACATGCTTAATAAGCAGGCTGCCACCACCACCCCCACTCTCATTCCTCTCTCCAAATGGTCTCAAGGTTTCGGTTCATTTGTTAGAGCCACTCGTGTAGCCCCAGTAGTTAGTGTTGGACACATTCAGGTTTTCTCTTAGAAGCTGTTGCACTGTGACTATTTTCTAGCAAGAATTATCTGGAAACTTTTTCTACATCAAATTATATCAGACCTGAGACTGTCTGGATAATAGTAAGTATTGCAGAGCAGTCATTCAAATTGCCAGGCAAGAGGCAAGCATGTCACCAGGGAGAAGGAACAGCTCACCTTCACCACAGACCAATTAAGATGTCATCTGCTGTAGGTCTGCCAGCTGCCCACATTCCCCTGCCACAAGTTCACCTGTGGTGGCACAGGCAGGAGGCCTGGCTTTGCACATGGTCAGAACATTTTGCTTTGTTTGAGTACTCGGCAGTCCATTGACCTGGGGTTTGACAATGAACTCGAGGCACATTTATCCAGAACACTGGGAGACTGGGGGCTGGAGAGCTATTCCAGGAGCTGAACTGACTGAAGTGGATGTCCTCATCATTTATGGCTTAATCAGTTTAATCATTGTGTCACTAGGACATTACAAAAATAACTACGGTTTCCAGGCCAATCAATACTTTTATAAGGTTTTTGTACATTGACCTTTTAATACACAGCTGACTGTGATATCTGCCCTGATTAAAGAAAGTGGCATTTTATCACATTAAAAAAAGCTTTTGGCATGTTATTACCACACTCCATAGAGAACAGTTAAACTAACAGCAGTCTTCCAGTACCTGAAAGGGGCCTTCAAGAAAGCTGGAGAGGCACTTTTTACAAGGGCATGTGGTGATAGGACAAGGGGTAATGTCTTTAAATTGAAAGAGGGCAGATTTAGATTAGATCTTATGAACAAATTTTTTTTACTCTGAGGTTGGTGAGGCACTGGAACAGGTTGCCCAGAGAAGTTGTGGATGCCCCATCCCTGGAGGTGTTCAAGGCCAGGCTGGATGAGGCTTTGAGCAACCTGGTCTAGTGGGAGGTGTCCCTGCCCATGGCAGGGGGGTTGGAACTGGATGATCTTGGAGGTCCCTTCCAACCCAAACAATTTTGTGATTCTGTGATAAAGAAAGGAAGGTCATAACCAGTGTGCTAATGTGAAGATGAAAGAAGTGAATATGAACTCAAAGAAAAAAAGGAAATAAAATTTCCAGGGAGATTTGCAGGTCTGTGGGTGTTTTCTGTGTGCAGTAAGACAGCATCCACAAAAAGAAGCAGCTCCTTCCCATAAACTACAACAGAAGATAGCAATGGTTCAAGTTTAGTTACTATGAATTATGGCATGAGAGGAACAGAGAAATTTGAGGGACAGAGGGGAACAAAAGGGTTAAAGGTAACAGCCAGCAAGAGCAAACTTGACAGGTGTCCCAGTCAGCAGATGCTAAAGAAATTAGGGGCATGGGTGATATGAGAGGGAAAACTCATTTTGAAAGCCTGTGATCTGGGGTCCAGGTGCACAGTGATAGAGTTAAAAGCCTGGGATGCAAGAAGATTAGACAGTAGTTTCTGAAGTAGCAACAGCAGGAAGCTTATGTGGGAAATAAGTAGCAGACAACTTCTTTAGAGACAAATATCCTGTTTTCCTACAAACCTTCCTGGTTAAGAAAAAGAAAGAACCCAAATAAATCCCATATAATGAAGTCACCAGATTATTTTTTTTATTTTTTAAGTAAACAAAAAGTTCTTTCAAGTTCTGTGAGAGGCATTAGTGGATTTTAAATTAAGAAAAATTAACACCACATTTCCCACAACTGAGCTTGCAGACCACAAGGGCTTTACTGCCCACTCTGGTTTCCTTTGTTTTGTTAATTGTGCTCCACATCAGAAACAAAGAAATCTTCTTTTTGTTGTTAAGAAACATCTTTCAAATTAAGCTGTAAACCACTCCTGATGTATGTGAGCATGGATGTGTGGGGGTGTGTGAGCAAGCTTGTTTGTAAGAGGGAGGAAGAGTGGATGCATGTGTGGTAAGGGAAAAATGAGAGCTAAGAAGAAAGAAAATCCAGTCTAGAGTGTAATTGAGCAGTGAAAAATGAGTTGTGAAATAGGATTATAACAAACTGAGGTTATTTTTGTGATTTTAGGCCAATGGGAGAAGTGGGAAACCTAGAAATTCTCTCAGCTAATAGCAAGGCAATTCAGAGTTCATTAAATACTCTCAGTTGTTTAGCTGTTTGTTTTAAATCTCCCAGCAACAAGGCGAAGAAGATTTAAAAAAAACATAGGAGGAAAAAGTTCCATGGGATTTAAAAAAAAAAACCTTTATCCATATGAGTAAAAGCAGTCTCTGTGCCCAGCTTCTTTTCACAAGCTTTGCTCATGTTTTAAGTTTCTATAGTGTAACAGCTGGGCTGCATTTTTTCACCATTCCTTTTTAAGCAAAAAAACAGGCATATTAGTGGAACCTGGTGCAGAGTACAACAGTTCAGGGTAAGTAATCAACTGCTGTTGGGTCAGAAAGAAAAGATCCACTTAGTTGAGGAATTGTTCCCCTCCCTCAACTAAAGTAGTGCTGTGTACTACCAATTTCTTCTGGCAGTTTCTGTACTACAAGGTTTTATTTTAAAATCATATTTATTTTTGCAGCAGTGATTTAGGCAGTTACTTAAAATCCTGTAGCTAAATCAAATATTTAATTTTCATCTAGTGTCAGTGAAAGATAACAGAGCTCAGCAGGTACTCAGCATGAACAAATTGAGATTTGGATTACTACAAGTACTTCTACGTTCTCCAGACAGCCATAGATACAGTCCATCCAGACAATGATAAAAGTTAGAAGGACATTCTTTCTAAGACTTGTTTTGTCCTTGCTCCTTTCCTAAGGCTGCCAATAGAGCTAGTGGTTACTTGCGATGCACACACCTGATTCCAGTGGGCTGAATCCCACCAGCAGACATTTGAGATCAATCTGCACTCACTGCTGGGGTAGCAGAGCTGAAATACTCACCTACAGGTTAAGCAGTAAGTATTCATTTCCAGTCCTGCGAAGCCATCCAATTACTCACCATGTAATTACTTGGTAGTCAGTAAATAAAATTCACATGATCAGAAAAATAGTGCTTTGTTAGGGAAAAGAGGAATGGGATAAATAGAAAATTAGGGGGTTCTTTTCCAGCAGACAAAAATATTAGTTTCAAAGCTTGTATCCATATTTCCTCTCAAGTTCAGGGATGTTTGTCTGGATACACGTCTAGTTTTAAGATGCAGGATGACTTACTATCTTAAAAAAGCCTCACATTCGGGCAACATGTCTCAAGTCCTTTTCAACTAATTCAGCCTGGAGCTTCCAGAAGCTGGGCCACCTAGGATTTGCTCCTTGTGCTGTTAGCAACTGGCAGTGTGTAAGGGAATAGAAGTATTATATGAAATGGCTGAATCCTGCCTGCCAGGTTTAATAACTTAAAAAAAGATTACTCAAGTCTAGCAAATCCTCTAGCAATCCAGAGCTGGAAAGGACCCAAATTTACCTTCTGCCCTGTGTTTAAAGCCACTATTTAAAGACAACTGAAATAATAAAAAAATTAGACAGCACACTGCTATTGGAGAGAACTTAAGTTCTATTGCTCTCACTAGATACAACACAGAAAAGCCAACCCCCCACCACTATAAAAGATATATCTGGTTTGGTAGACACAAAGGAAAACCACATGGGATATTTAGCTTTGACTATATAATAATAATAATGACCTAGGAGTGCTTCCTACATGGCAGAGGGAAAAGAAGTGATGCCACTTCAGGTTCAGCTAGGTTTGGGGATCTAAGAATCTAGTTTCGGTTCAGACAGTTGTAAGGTTACATGGAAACATTGTTTTAGCAGAGCGGGCTAAAGAAAGGTTTTGTAAGGATTTGTTCCCAGGAAATCCCACCTATTTACATGGGAATGTGCTCACAGTGATCTGGTGAAGAAAGAGGACTGGCCTCCTGAGCTCCCGTTCAGAACAGGTAGGCTATGCAGACCATTGCCCTGCCTCAGCAGGTTTTCCCCCAGCCCCCCTCCTGCTATTGCAGTGAGAAGTGCTTGAAAAGGCAATGGAGAAAGAGGGGGAAAAACACAGAAAAAGTTTAGGCAGAATCTTTGGATAGATTCTACAGATAGAACCTACAGATATATAGTTACATTTCTGGTGTATTTCTCATCTAGTATATTTATAATCTAATGCTGAGTGTCCTAAAAACCTAGGATTATGCAATTATACTTGCAGTTCTGCTGAACACACTTTAATTCCAGCATTTTTCTTATGATGTTCCATCTCAATTTTCCTTTGCTTATATTTATCCTGCCTACCATCCTAAATATTTCCTTTCCCCCACCCCCTCTCTCCTTGGTATTTATATCACACAGTTTCAGACTGCTGTATCTTTTTATTCCAGCATCCTTAAACTAAGCCAGATTTAGAATCTTCTCTCATAAATCAAAACCAACATGACAAAACTAACACATCTCTTAAAGGTGGGCCCTCTCCCAGAGCTGGACTTCAGATACTGTAAAACCCACACCCTAGGACTTCCCAAATTGGGTGGAACAACTGTAACAAACAACCTTAGCTGTGCATTTCCTGCCTTTTTTCCTCATGAAAATATACATTAATAAACTGATGCTGAGAATCTACAAAAAGCAGATCACAGAGTTTAACCAGCTAAAGAAAGGGCAGAAGCCTCAATTTGAACACATGAATATGAAAATGTTTTTACTGCTTTTGGACAGCAGAGAAAAAAAAATCCATAAATCCCTCCTCTGTTGCAGATGTGTGATACTACAAAAATTTTCTGCTCTGCAAGTGTGGAAACACTCTGCCGTAATGGGACGGTAGGAGATTTCTTTGCATGTTCTAACCTGCTACAGCATATTTATCATGTAGACTCTTGGGGTTAAGAAGCTGGCATGTCTCAAACCTACCCTGTTTGAGTATCACAGTATTGGAAAGAGACATCTGAAGTTCCAGGCTTCTTCTGTACTACAATTAGTTGCAAACTATGCATGGAGACCACTTACTTTGCCCCATAGCTATTTGGGTCTCCAGGCTAAACAACCACTAACAGTCTGAGAGCAACTACAGAAATCAAATATACAGCTAGCTCTTTGCAGGTCCTGACTCCAGGCTGGAAAACAGCATGTCCACCCTTGAGCTTTCAAGAAGGTCTGTGGGAAAATGGCATGGACAAATAAAGGGAAGGCATGGGAATTATTTTGCAAGGCAGTATGATTCTCTGATTACTCAGGAATTAAGAGATGAGGTGCAATTAATCACTGCAACTAATTCACTGTTTAACCTTGACAAAGTCCCCAGTGATTGATGCTGTGTTCAGGTTTCCCTGCACCCATATTGGCAAGGTTAGCTCATGCAAAGCAAGAGTCACACAGATTTTTGAAGGCCTTTCAGGAACCCTCTAAAGCCAACAACCAGACAATCTCTTAGAGTGCCCCACTTACAAGCTTATTATATAAGAGTAAAGCAGTCATTTAACTGTAGCCACATTACTGGGTCTCCTCATATGACACAATTTCCAAACTTAAGTACCAGTTGCAAAAGTCATACCCCAGATCTAAGAGCCCTTTCCCACCCTCTCAGTGTCCCTGCACAGCACAATTGTTGCAATAACCTTGAGGACAAAGCCAGGAAGTCTGTGATACACCCCAAGCCCTGACCATCACAGCTTTAAGCTGAAGAATTTTGAGGGCAGTCAGTTGGGAGCATAGGGATGATAACTATCATCTTTGTTGTGGGGTATTTGAGTCTCTTTATGCTTGAATGCCAAATTCTTTTAAAGACTGCTATTTCAGCTCCCTTTACAGTGCGTAAGGGATCATCAACACTGAAAGTACCACCATACTTGAGACAGAAGCTAAAAAATGCTTCTACTACAGAACATAGTAGAAATTTGCTAGGAGACATGCATACAAAGAAAGGTAAAAGCTCCTACCTTTTTTAAGTTTCTTGGTCCCAGCCAGCACTGGCACGTGTGGAATTGGTCTGGTAAAAGCAATATGCTCTTTCAGATTTTGGAAGAAACCATAAGCCTGAAAGACAGCGACTACTGCCCCCTTCCCACTAAAGGATAGGCCAAGCCCTTGCAAAGGGTCCAGAGTCTTTATGTAAAATGATATTAAAAAATAAAATATCATCTTGAATGCCTCTGCAGAGGCAGCTCCACAGTCAAGCCCTCAGCTACACTGCACTGGAAGCACTACCATGGAAATCAGAGTCCTTTTATACCTGCTGTGTCAGGGGCAGTGTAAATTTACACCTGCCTCAGGTTTAATTTAGCAATGAGCAATTATTTGGTAAATTAAGGAAGGCAGGAGAATTTCCTTTCAGATAAGGCTATTATTAAACAAGAAAAAAACTGAGCTCTGGATGAACTGAGCATGTTATTTCCATCCTCACTGAGTACCAAGCAGACTAGGGTAGATTTGTAGATTTTTAGGATTTTGACTTACAAAGATATCTTAGTGTCTTCTATTTTCAACTTTGCTAATGCTGTTGTTATTTTGCTATTCAAATTCACATTCTTTCAAAACTTTTTTCTGCCTTGAAAAATCAGAGTTGGCTCAGCCACCAGCAATATTTAATGATCAGTTCTTTTTTCTGCTTGAATACAAAGCTGACTAGAAACAAGAAGCATGTGTCCCTCCACAGTGAACTGCACAGTTCTGCCCAGTCTAACAAAAATAATCCTACAGCACTAATACCTGGAGATGTCTAATTTGTTCAAAGTAATGCATACACATGTCTTTTTACTTACCAAACCAGCAGAAGATAGTCAGATCAGGTCCTGGGTAATACAAGCAAGTACTTTTTGTTTTCTAGGTGTAAGTTTCACCTTATCTCTTCAGTTTAAAAAAAAAAAAAAAAAAAACCCACACAAAAACAAAACAAAAACAAACAAACAAAAAACCCACAAACTTTTCTGCCCTGAACAAGGCATTCAATTGTCATAGGGATAGCTCAAAGGGAGGGTATTCCCTGCATAACAACCCCACGGGAAGGCAATGATTTAACATGTCTGATGAGATTTCCATATGCTGTGGGCTGCAGATTAGGAGAAACTCAAGATATGCCTGGCAGTGCATAAACCAGAAAAGGGACAGGTCCAGAGCCTGCCACCAGTCAAAGACCAGCAAGCAACATTATCCCATACTAAGGAAGACAAGAATAAGTCTAAGGAGTTTTCTTTAATGCCTGTCACCTGAAACCCAGGTTCTTCTTATATGATTTCCAAATATTTTTGATTGTGGCTTAGTGTCTGTTTGATGGTGCAATAAGCAAAGCTCTCAAATTTCGCGTACTCGGAAAGCCCTTAAAACTCAATGGCAGAATCTCAGTCTCATTTACTTCAAGTTCATAAAACTGTCGGGTCAGGCCCTTCTGAGAATCTGGTCATCTATGAAGTTACCTGTATGGGAGCGGAACTCTTTAGAAAATCATCCCCTTAACATGTGAAGAGCATGAGATGTCTTTTGATGTATGGGTGTGCATGTGTGTTTGAGGATGAGTAAAGGAATGTAACATTTGAATATGTTGTGCCCAATTTAAAAAAGAAAAAAGAAAAAAGCAGCGTTGTCAGGCAGTTTCACGAGAGTCAGTTAAAAATAACAAAATTTGTAGTCCTTAGAAACAGAGGGCCCACAAGACAAACAGCAATATCACAGGTCCTGGTAGTACTGTTTGGTTTTATGCCACAGATTACATACTTGGTAGGTCTTCTCTAGGTTGGCAATGCTTTTTGATGCACTATTTACCCAGGTTTGGGTCAGGGTTATGCCAATTGCACTTGCTCTGACCTTTCCTCCACATACAGCTCGGCAGCGAGCATGACACCCAGGCAGCACAGAACACAGCATGATGAAACCAGCACGGAGAACCAGCTCATCAGCAGTTGTCTTCTAACGACCTGCTACAGAAGAGCAGAGAGCACTGGCCCATGCCCAAGGTTCACGTGAAAGCCCAGAGTGAAAGGAATGAATTTTATCGAGCGGGACTGAATCCCCTGCCTGCCGAGAGCTGGTCAAATACAAGGAAGAAAAAGGGACTTGCACAAACTAAAATTTTGAAAGAGAGTGGGGAAATACAACTACTCTTGTGCAAGCTTAACAGAAATTCTGTAGTGCCCAGGGTCATCAAGGCCTGCCTGGCAGCAGCCTCCAGACTTGTGTTAGAGGATCTCTACTGCAATACCAATTCAGAGAGTACTGCTCTTAACTGTTGGGCCACAGATCATATGACTTCCTGAAGCTGCCCAGTTTTTCGGAAAAAAAACAAACCCTCCTAGAAAAATGCCCACACAACTGAATGCTGTTTAAAGAACAGGGCCTACCCATGCCTATTGCATGAAAGGTAGAGATCCCTAATGACATAAATGTATAATGAATTGTCCAGGAATAATAGCAGACCTGGAAGAATTAGAACTGAATCAGAAATTATCTAGTGTTGCAAGAAATAAAGGTTTATCTTTAAATAACAAAGTCATTGAAAGGGACAGATATGTTTTTCTTGCTTCCCTGAATGATATTAAAGCAGTAGTGGAAAGGAAAGATTCTCATCTTTTACGGAAATATGTCAGAAAAACTTAATTCATATTGTAAATGTTATCAGTATCAACCAACATCCTACAAGTAATTTCCAGACCATAACAAGACATTCAGTGAGTATTTACTAAACAATATTCTGTCAGAAATACCCATTTACTCCAAAAACCTACAGTGACGACTTTAACACATCTCGTTTTTTCTTACTTTAAACAGAGGATAGGATAGCACAAAGCTCCTGCTTGTGTGTATCCCAAGCAAAATTTGGATGATCAAAACCTGGATTGTAGTTGCAAGTGGCTCCTGAATTTACAAAAGACCAAGACAGAATGTTGGCTGTTGATTTTCATACGTGGGATTTTCAAAATCCTAAGACTACTCTAAAACTTATTTACAAATAAGTGATTTTTTAAATAGATTTTGGACTAGGCAGTGTGGTCTAAGATTTAAAGCAAAGGGCTGAGAAACAGGAAACTTGGGAGAATTGGGTTGGATGACAGCCTGGATAAATGCATGTGGTTTGTTTTCATGATTTTCAGTTAATAACAAGGGAGATCGGGTGTCTCAGAAAATGCAGAAAAGGGAAATAAAGCTTTATCCTGCCAGTTAGAAAAAAAACAAAAAGCTTCATGTGAAGGTAACTGAACTTGTAAGTAGTTAGTTGGAAATTGGAATGGAGAAAGCCCTAGATAATGTACTATAGGGGACAATCCTGTGCCAGTTTGCAGTAGGACATCTAGAAGGGTTGGGGTTTTTTTCCATCTGTGCCTGCAGAAGTGTTGAAACACCATGGACAAGAACCAACCAGTGATCAGCTGAGTGTTCCTGTCCTCTCACTGATACCAACCAATGATTCAGAAAAAGCTAAACAAAATCCTTTGAATGTGTTATAGAAACAGTCAAAACCGTTCTTTAGCTGTTTTTCCCAAACCTGTTCTTCCATGTGAGATAAGTGCCTAAAGGCATATGAAGTCCAACATGTCTTGTAATTGTTATCCTACCTAGGGCAAGTTCAGATATTGTTTTGTGTGTGTGAGCGCGCATGCAAAGATCTGATCTTTTGAAGAAAGCTTGGAGAGCTGCCCAAGAGATTAATTAAAGGCAATATTTTTTTTTTTTAAAGGAGACACTCCAAAGACTCAATACACGACTCATAAATAAGTCTGCAGGAATAAGACATCCAATTATTTGAAGTAAAGAAAGGGCTAATTTGGTAGTTATTCTACTGTTCCGCTGCCGATTCCAAGGTTGCCTTTCTTTTTTGATCTTCTCTGATGCTCACTCCCCTCCTAAACTGCAGATCAACACAAGCTCCAAGGGGCTGTAGGGAAGAACAAGGCAAGTTAGTCTTTGACATTGTGATGAGTACTGCAGATAAAGTGCATCTGGTTTTTGCTTTTTTCTTACCTTTTTTCTACATATTATTCCAGTACTTACTTTTTCATAATAGCATCCTAGTTGAAAAAGAACAAAACTGAAAGTTTGTCAGTTTGCATAATTAAGCATGTAGAAGTGGGCCAGTCTTCAGCTATCTGGCTTTATTTACAACCTTAGAAATGAGTACATCAAGAATCACTGAATCATAGAATCATAGAATCATTTACATTGGAAAAGACCTTTAAGATCATTGAGTCCAACAATTAACCTAACACTGCCAAGACCACCACTAAACCATGTTCTTAAGTGCCAGATCTACAACTCTCTTAAATACCTCCAGGGATGGTGAATAAACCACTTCCCTGGGCAGCCTGTTCCAGGGCTTGATAATTCTTTCAGTGAAGAATTTTTCCTATATCCAATCTAAACCACCCCTGGCACAATTCTTGTCTCATCACTTGTTACTTGGGAAAAGAGACTGACACCCACCTCACTGCAACCTCCTTTCAGCCAGTTGTAGGGAGCGATAAGGTCTCCCCTCAGCCTCCTTTTCTCCAGATTAAACAACCACGGTTCCCTCAACCACTCGTCACAAGACATGTGCTCTAGACCCTTCAGCAGTTTTGTTG
Organism: Pterocles gutturalis; assembly: GCF_000699245.1. Lineage (NCBI taxonomy): Eukaryota > Metazoa > Chordata > Aves > Pterocliformes > Pteroclidae > Pterocles > Pterocles gutturalis. The sequence continues at coordinate 41 of NW_010108273.1, read as the reverse complement.
TTCCTCTTTGAACAGCACCCCAATATCTTTCTTGTAGTGAG
>NW_010108272.1:2816-7348 GCF_000699245.1 Pterocles gutturalis | reverse complement strand
GAACGGAGCAGGACGTTTCTAATCGCTCCAGTTGGAAAAAGTCCCATTTTTACATTTGCTAAATTAAAGGATGGCAGCGTTGCATGCCAAGCCCAGGCTCCCAGGGAATTTTAAACTAATGACAGTGAAGAAAATGAGCTGAACGCAGAGCACAGGCGCTCCCGTGTCATCCAGCCGCACCAGCCGTGACGACGGCAGGGTTTTGATGGCTCAGCTTGCAAAGCACCGACCATCGCAAAAATCTCAACTTTTTGCCCCGAAATGCAACCTTGCCCACTCTGCTCAGTCCAGAAGTGCTTTGCTGGTACCTGGATAAGCCAGGCTACCATGCTGGGGTCCCCAGCGAGACCCCCAGCCTCCTCCAGCCTTCCCAAGGGCAAACATCTCCCTTTTTACAGATGCAGCTGCTCCAGGCAGCGGGGTTTCGATCGGCACAGGTGGAAATGGGGAGAGCAGAGTGGTGAGCGCAATGTCCAGATTTTCCAGCTCCTATGATTCCCAAAGCCTGGCAATTCCCAAATCTCCATCCTGCCTGGCCCCTTCCCTGCCCCTCTTCCCATGGAAATACCTGGGCTCAGGCAGGGTTTCGGTCCCTGGCTCTCTCTGTTTTTGTGCTGCAGCTGAGCAAAACCACAGAGTGGTGGGTTTTTTTTGTTGGTTTTTTTTTTTTTCCCTTTTATAATTTTCTCTGTGAGATAAAATTAAACAAACAAGCCCTTCTGGGAGCAGTGCGAGGAAGGCAGCCTGCTCTCCTACAGATGTGCATGTCTGCAGTGATTAAAACCGCCGAATTAAGCTTTCCCTGTGGCTGGGACATTCGCACCATCCCTCCACTTCGTCTCCTGCGGTTTTGCTGGTAGGAGACCGGCTCCCTCCCCATGAGGTCATTACCCAAACACTTATTTTTCACAAAAGCATCGAGAACACTTTTTTTTTTTTTTCTTTTCCCTGGCCTCACCACATCACTATCAAATTAGAGTGGTCTCCAGTGTGAGGCTGGGAGTGCTCAGCAAAGAGGCACACACTGGCAGAAGAATAGAATAGAATAGAATAGAATAGAATAGAATAGAATAGAATAGAATAGAATGTGTCTGGGCATCTCCCAGGGGATGGGGCTGCAGAGGAGGGGAACACTGTGGGTCAGGAGTGGAGAGGGGGCTCCTGGCTGCAGCCCCCAAACCAAAGAGGAACAGCCACAGCACGAAGATTTGGAAACACACCTAAACTTTCCAGCTTTGTCTGATTCAGGAGCCGGCGCAGGAGCCGTTGCCATAGCTTTGCAGACCACCGGTAGGTTTTGTAGCGCAATCTGGACCAGGGATCTATGCAAATCCCCAAGGCAGAAGTCTTTATGGAGGCATATGACAACCGAAAAAGAATAGCGCTCAGTGCTCTACTCCCACACGCCACCCCCCAACTTCACCATCATTTAAATCAGTCTTAAGTTGGAAGAATTCAAATCAACACTGTCGTCACAGAGCCAAGCAGAGAGGTGACACAACTTGGATGCTTCCAGGGAGATTGCCCCCCTGAGACTCCAAACCCATCAGCCCGTCACTTTTTTTGAAGCCCCGTCGAGGAAAACAAATGAACTGGCAACCTGCTGCCCCCAGCCCTCCATCCCCTCTGACCAGGGCTGCCAGAGAGATTTCCAACCAGCCTTCCCCTTGGGATCAACGGGAGGGGGGCTGCGGGGAGAAAAAAATATCCAAGACATGCTGCTGAGGCTGGAAAGGCACAGTTGGGAAAGAAATCAAAGCTTCCCAAAGAGAGAGATGCCAAGGAGATATGTTGTTCCCCAGAGAAACAGGACATTCCTCTCTGAGGGAGAGGAAGGGAGGAGGAAGGCTCGTGCCCCCCCTTTCAGCTGCCCATCAGAGGTGCTCAGGCGGCTTGTCCCCGCTGTGCAACGCTGCAGACACAGATGGCATTGCAGCTACTGACTTTTTCTTGTTGTGGTTTTTTTTTTATTTTTTTTTTTTTTTTTTTTTTACCCTAAAAGCACATTTTCAATTTAGGGGAAAGGTTGCTGGGTCCTGCCAGCAGCCAGGCAGATGCAGAGCCGCGTTCCGGGCTCACGGATACCTCCCTGCACCCCACACCCAGACCCTCCGTGGGATGCGGCTCGGCATCGGCAAACTCCTCGGGGCTCTTATGGGAGTCATGGAGAGAAGAAGCTGGGGAAAAACAGATACTATTGCTAGAAATGCCAAAATCGGGTCCCAGTCCAGTCCAGAGGATAAAGGATCGGCCGTTTAGATTTTCCTTCCGCAACATTTTTTGGGTTGCACAAGCGATGGGATGGAGCTGGAGGCAAGCAGGGGAGATGGTTTCAGTGCACTCCTGGTTGCTCCCCTGAAACCACCCAATTTGGCTCATTCAGCATAATTTCTGCAGCAAATTGTTCCTGCAGGAACTTTTATACTTGTGCCCTTGGGCAAAGCCCTGACAGCATCCTTCACCGGGAACGCGCTACCTGCCTCCTCACGGCAGCACCTGGGGAGGGAGAGGAGGATGGGGAGCAGGGTTGGCCCGGCTATAAATAACCCCGTGGAGAGGAAAGAGGAGAAAAAGCAGCAAACAGAAACCAATGAATCCAGGGACACGGGTTCAGCTGTGGGCACTCGGTGCAAACAGCTCCTCATGCTCTGTGCGACCTCGTAGAATGGGGCAGGAGAGAAAATGGGGCAGGAGAGAAAATGGGACCCATCGCAGCTTGGGGGAGCAGGATCCAGCCCAACCATCGCTTTTTTATGAGCAGCACATCGAACCGACCCAGAGCCCTGGGCAGGATGTGCAGGGTGCAAGACCTCCTCCACTCTGCTTCATTAAAAAAGGTAAAGATGAGAAAGGGGAGAGTTAAATTAAGGAGAGTTAAATCAAGGAGGGTTAAATTAAGGCGCCTGTTGGACCACGCTAACGCAGCACTGGGCTGGCTCCTGGCATCACCGGCACTCAGCACCCAGCCATCCCATCCCCGAAAGCCCCAGCAAGCTGTGAAATAGCCCGTGGTTAAGGCAATCATTATCTGCAATCTGTGAGCCTGGAGAAAAAGGCAGAAAAAAAGCAACTTCTCATTTTTACCAATAAAAGAGGAATTGCAGAGGCTCAGCAAGCAACGGTGGGCAGCAGGTCACAACCAGCAGCGCTGGAGTGATTCATCTTAAACAAGCGAGATTTAGTCCAACCAGCCTGGAATAAGGCAGGGAAATGAGCCCGGAGCTTGCCCTGCTGATGCCTGCGGGGTATTAGCCCATGGAAGCCATGGGGCCAGCAGAGAGGAGACGGAGCGGGATCATCCCCACCACTGCTTCCCCTCCACCTCCAGAAAAATGAATGAAAACCTTCAATCCTCCTGCATCTGGATACTGCACTGAGACGCATTACAAAGAGTTTATTTTTTATCTCTTTTCCCAGCCCATCCTCCCGGAGCACGTCGGTCCCTGTCCCCAAAGGCTGCCGGAGGAGCCAGGGACGGCTCCGCAGCATCCACAGAACTCATTTTCCCTAGAAGATCACCCGAGCCGCTTCCGTTTTCCTTGCGTGTAACTTATTATTAAAGCTGAGCAAATAATTCAGGGCAAGAGCTCCAGGAACAACATTTCACCTTTTCATTTTCCGCTCTTGAGCCGTCTGCCGTTTTCCCAGTGCTCGGGGATGATTTAAAGACCTGTCTCTGGCCCGGAGCGCCTCGCTGCGACGGCGGCTGCGGGTGTTGGATGGCCCGGATTTCAGGTGTGCAGCTGAGGACACACCGGACACATAAGGATGGATGAGTTCCTGGTACCCTAATTAGATGAGCAGCATTTGCAAGCGGGTTTTTGAGTGGGGGTTTTTTTGTGTTTGAGACCTTTGTGCAGGGTTAACAACCGTCTGTTCGTTAGGCAAGGCTTGATGAGCGCTTTGCTTTGTGGCTGATCCTTTTAGCCGATGGTACCAGCCCCAGACACAAGATTTCCATGGAGCACCTTGTTCCCAAGCCCCTCTTTGCACCCCAAAACATCACTACGGCTGCTGAAAGCCATGAGGAGGATGGGACCGCGGGCAGAGCCATGTTGGGTTATGATGGCTCTGACTTTCCAGTGCCGCATCCATCCCATCCTGGTTCGCGGAAAGGTTTGGGAGAATGGGTCGGATCAGCTCTGTGCAAACTCCCCGCAGTGCTCACACATGCAGGCTGGCAAAGGCAGCTCGCCCCAGTGCTCCAGCAAGCGCCAGCCGAACAAAAAGCAAGGAGGGGAGGAGGGGAGAGTCATGCTCTGGGCTGGGGTGCGGGGGTGCCCAGGGCAGAGGTCCCCATCCTTGGAGTAAGAGCCTGTCCCCCTGCAAGCCCATCCACCCGTCCCTGGGAACCCCACGCTGGTGGCAAGCAGAGTCGGTCCGCGAAGCCACACAAACTGCTGGCTCTGAGAGATGCCCTCGACCCTTTTCCCAGAGGACCAGGGATGCTGTGGCCCTGGACACCCATCAGGAATGCTGAAGGGGCTGCGAAAGGGACACCCCCCCGGAGCCGGAGGGGCAGAGCTGGGATC
>NW_010108272.1:1815-2667 GCF_000699245.1 Pterocles gutturalis | reverse complement strand
GGGACAGAAGGAGCCATTTGGTGCCACTCTTGGGGCCATCCCAGGTGACAGAGCCCGGGGCTCCATTAGTCCCCGCTGGAACCCCCCCCTCCAGCCGAGCGGCTCTCTCCTCCCGTTGCATAATTGCACTTTGTCGAGCAGACCCCGCCACCGGCGATGCATTTTCTCCAGCATCACTGCTCTCCCACAACATTTTCCTTCTTCCTTTCACTCACTCCGGACAGTCTCCGAAGCACCCGGAGAGGGAAAGGAGAGACAAACCTAACGCTCATCCCACCCGTAAAGCAAAACCCAGGGTGAAAGAAACAGGGGGAAGAAGCCCAGAGTGGTGTCAGGTGCCTCTCCCCAATCCATCCCCTCCCGGTTTGCCTGTGGGGGTTTGACAAATATGTTTTTTCAGCTGACAAAATGATTACAGGGTGCTGAGAGAGTACGTTGCACATGGATTTCTCTCCTGCATTTCAAGCAGGGTTGAGGACTTTTTTTTTGGAGGGGTCACCATGGTGGGGGGCAGAGGGGACGGGGCAGGAGGTGGGATCTGGGGAGAGAAAAGAGGAGGGATGTTTTCTGCTCAGAAAAAAAACAAGGAGAGAGCGGTTGGGAGCACGCACAAGCGTGCAAAGCCACAAGCAGGCGATGCTGCAGGTCCCTGTGGGAGTGGGGATGGATTTGGGAGGATGCTGGTGCCGGCGCCTGGACCAGAGCAAAGTGGGAAGGGGAGAAGCTGGAACTTCTCCCCCCCCCAGCTGGGGCAGAGGACCCACTCCAAGCAGACTTTGGGCAGCAGCAGGTCTGGGAGGGTATGTGCATCTCTCCGGTGGGAATACAGCCCGAACAGCGGGAATCCAGCCC
>NW_010108272.1:0-1705 GCF_000699245.1 Pterocles gutturalis | reverse complement strand
ATCTGTTGAATAACTTGGCCCGCTCCCCATCAAGCTGAAAATAGCACATATGTAAGGACGCGCACGCGGTGCTGGCTGCGTCCTCGCCCAGCGTTTCCTTCCTGCTGCGCTCCACGCACCGTCCCAGCCCTCCACCCGCTCCAGCCCTCCACCCGCTGCCTCCAGACCCCCACGGTCCCCCCACGGGGGACAGGTCTTAGGCAAGAGGTTTGGGGGTTTTTTTTGACTCGTTAGAGCATCCTTATCTCAGGTGCACAGATGCGGAACTGGAGCCTGGTTATTTCACCTTCAGCCGCTTTTCGTGTTTACCACCAGGTCCGTCGGGCGGCGGCATCCCCGCCGTTATCATCTGGAGCGGGCGAGGATGAGCGCAGCTCACAGCGAGAGCCCAGCTTTATTAGAAACAAGCATCTGCCTCCAGCCCTCCCCACAGCTTGCCAGCCCGGGCTCAGGCTCAGGATGGGGCCACAAGCACGGCCGAGTGCGCAGGCAGCTGCAGCAGCAGGCGGGGAACCTCCACGAGTCCCCAGATTTTATCTCCAAACCCCTTATTGGCCATTGGAAAATAAAGCCATCGTCCTCCCTCCGCAGGGACACGTGCTGCCCGGCCGGGGTCGAGCCCCAGCCCGCGGAGGGTTGCAGAACGAGCGGAGCGGGCAGCAAGCTGGAGGATGGAGATAACCCTGGCAGCAGCCAGAGCTGATTCCTGCAGCGAAGGAAGAAAAGAAGCCGAGCTCCCCACGGATATCGGGCACGGGAATAATGGGAGAAATTTCTGGGAGGTGGGCTGCAGCGCTGAGCAAAGCCCCTCTCCTGTCCCCACTTTGTGTTCCCCCTAAAGAAATGTTCCCCTAAAAGGCAATACCTCAGGATGGAGGAAATAAAGGGGTTTTTCTGAACGAGGTGTAAGGGGGGATAACTGGAGGATGTAGTAAGTGCAAAAAAAGCAAATAACAGCAGGGGCTGGGGAGGGACATACAGGCAACCCCCCCAGCACCTGGCATACAACAGTAGGGGATTGCTGTAAGCTTGTGCTCAGCATATTTGGGGTGCACTGTACAGCCACTATAGGGTGATCTCCTAACCAGAGGGAGCAAGCAGTCCCCCAGCCCCCCAGTCCAGCACCCAGCAGCAGAGGTACAGCTTCGTGAAAACATGTTTCTTACCCCAAATCTCGGCTCTGAATTGTCGTTGCTGTATAATGACGGCTCCTAGCACTACAGAGCCTGGCTGGGGACAGCGGCTGGGCACAGGGGGACATCGCCAGCTGGGCTGGAACCGAGCACGGCTCTACCACACACTCGCATCCGCACCACACCAAAAAATGCACCTGAGCATCGCCAAAACCCCACGGCTTCCCGACGGCCTCTGAGGAGCGGCATTAGCGAGCGTGTGGTATCGGCTCTCCTGAACCAAAGCCATTGTGGTCGAGGCAGGATCCTTATTAATTCTTTCCTCTCTTTAATTTCCATTTTTTCCTCTGTTCCTTTTCCAATCGCTCAGGTAGAGCCTGGGTTGGGGCCCCACCGCCGCCAGCCTGTGTCCCTGCAGCGCGCTGCCAGCAGGGTTATCGCTCCGTGACACGGGGATGTGATGGGTGGATGGATTTGGGGTCAATGGCGAGCTCGGGAGCACATGGCGAGCAGAGTGGGAAGGGATGGGGCAGAGAGTCCTGGGTGGAGGGGAAAGGGAGGGTGGGGAGCCC
>NW_010108271.1:0-22838 GCF_000699245.1 Pterocles gutturalis | reverse complement strand
AGATAATAAAAAATGTTTTTACAAATACATTAACAACAAAAGGAGAGCTTTGGAGAATCTCCATCCCTTGTTGGATGCAGGAGGGAACATGATCACCAAGGATGAAGGAAAGGCTGAGGTGCTCAATGCCTTCTTTGCCTCAGTCTTCAATAGTCAGACTAGTTATCCCCAGGGTATTCAACTCCCTCAGCTGGTACACAAAGAGCAGAATAGCCTTCCCACAATCCAGGAGGAAGCAGTTAATGACCTGCTGTGCCACCTGGACACACACAAGTCTATGGGACCAGATGGGATCCACCTGAGAGTACTGAGGGAGCTGGCAGAGGAGCTTGACAAGCCACACTCCATCATTTATCAACAGTCCTGGCTAACAGGGTTGGTCCCAGCAGACTGGAGACTTGCCAATGTGACACCTATCTACAAGAAGGGCTGTAAGGAGGACCCGGGGAACTACAGGCCTGTCAGCCTGACCTCGGCACTGGGGAAGGTTGTGGAATGGCTCATCTTGAGTGTGCTCATACAGCACGTACAGGACAACCAGGGGATCAAGACCAGCCAGCATGGGCTCATGAAAGGAAGGTCATGCTTGACCAACCTGATCTCCTTCTGTGACCAGGTGACCCGCCTAGTAGATGAGGGAAAGGCCGTGAATGTCATCTACTTGGACTTCAGCAAGGCCTTCGACACCATGTTCCACAGCATTCTCCTAGAAAAGCTAGTGGCTCCTGGCTTAGACAGGAACAGCCTTTGCTGGATAAAAAACTGGCTGGATGACGGAGCCCAGATAGTCGTGGTGAACGGAGTTAAGTCCAGGTGGCGGCCAGTCACCAGTGGTGTTCCTCAGGGACTGATTTTGGGGCCTGTGCTGTTTAAAATCTTTATCAGATCTTTTCCAACTTTAATGATTCTATGATTTCTGTAATTTGTGTTGAAAACGGTGTTTATAAGACAGGTATGTTTCAGCTGCTGCTGAGCAGGGCTTACACAGAGTCAAGGCCTTTTCTGCTTCTTACACCGTGCCACCAGCGAGTAGGCTGGGGGTGCACAAGAAACTGGAAGGGGACATATCTGGGACAGCTGACCAAAGGGATATTCCATACCATATGACATCATGCTCAGCATATAAAGCCGGGGGAAGAAGAAGGAAGCGGGCAACGTTTGGAGTGATGTCATTTGTGTTCCCACGTACTGTGAAGCGTGATGGATCCCTGCTTTCCTGGAGATGCCTGAACACCTGCCTGACAATGGGAAGTAGTGAATTAATTTATTGTTTTGCTTTGCGTGCTTGGAATGCTTTTGTTTTACTTCTTGAACTTTCTTTATCTCAACCCATGCTGCAGTGGAGGTAAGTGAGTGAGTGGTTGTCGTCTGGGATTAAACCGTAAGAATTGGACACAGTTAAAAAAGTACTGCATGTAAAAGAAGACACATAAAATCCCCACAGGACAGAGATTGTTTAAGGACACTTAACTCGTTCGTCTGTCTCTTCGGTATAGACATACAGATAGCAGTCACCATCCCTGGATGATGTGTTCAAGAAACGTGTAGATGTGGTGCTTACGGACATGGTTTAGTGAGTTAGGTGGTGTGGGTTGACGGTTGGACTTGATGATCCTTGAGGTCTTTTTCGACCTTAATGATTCTATAATTGTCTAATTCTATCACTCTATGCTGTCATACATGTCTATATGCTCTATACTGATTAGACACTGGTTTATCTAGTATAGTTCAAGTCACCCAGCTGATCAAAGATCTGCACTTCTTTAGGGACAGTTCTGCAATTTAATAGGGTACAGCAGAGGGATGGGCTTGTAATCCTCAGACTCTGAATTTTATCTACTGACTAAGAAATGTATATATTACCTGTACCTTGTTATTAAGCAGATTTAGGGGTTTTATATCTTTTACATTTTTTCGTCATGCTTAATAGTGGCATGAAGCTAAAGCATTGATTACATTACAACTTCTATGTGTGCAAAAATATCCCAAAAGTTTTCAGGTTGTTGCAACATCTAAAAGTGCTTTTTGAAATAAAAGTTCCTTTGAATTTGTTTAAAATCTGGGGACACTGACAATTTGAATTGAGTTTTTCTGTGCAAAATATCTGCTCTGTTTGCTACCCCTACTTTAAAGTTTTAATAGCAGATTAAACATGAATGCAGTTTTTAGAACAGCTCTCATTACATAGTCTTGGTGCAGTAGCAGTGCACTATTTGTCCCCTGAACTTGGAGAGCATTTGGAAAAAATAACCTGTTATTTTCTAATCAAGTGGAGTATTTTAATGCATAAGCGCAAAAAGACAAATTTAGCGTGTAAAAGCAATAATATGTTAGTATATGTTATGGAACACTAGATTTATGTGTTATTTTTTAGTTTTCACTGTGTCTAATGTTAAACTATTGTCCAACAATACTTCTGTTGAATAGTTCTGTGTGACCAGATGGTAATTTCTGCAATTTGCAGAAAGAAATCTTTGACAAAGTGTCTGTTCTAAATAGGTAATAGAAATTTCCAAAAATCTTGTCAACTTGTCAATTAGTTTTTCAGTAGTCTAATGTTACCTCTCAGGGATATGCAGCATGCTTAGTCTGAGACATTGACAAAATAGCTAGAAGGAATCTGATAGTTTTACAAGGAGGGGCCAGGTCAAGGAGTTATTTTAGTATCAATACCTTCATTCGCAGCAGCAGTTATTGAGGGTGCTTCAAGGTAGTGGTGAGGCAAAGTGGTTATTGCTCAGAAATTGAATAAGGGTGCCTAATGTATTCTGATACCTTAAGAACAATAATCTCCATACCAAATTTCAGTGATGATTACAGTGAAATGTATTTCAAACGTATAATTTACATGCAAATAGAAAATGTCATGTAGTCTTTAATAACAAGGAATTCGAAAGAATCTTTTATAAGTATAGTGTTTGGATTAATGTTAATTAAGTAATTTTAGCAGTATGTTTAGGACAATCCCTGCCTACACTAAGGTTTATGTTATTTGAGTTCTATTATTTTCAGTTGTACACATTGAATTTGGGTTGACAGGGCTTTGAAAATTTGAAATTATTTTATAATAAAGTTTAGATATTTAATAACTCCTTATGTCCTTAGATCTTTTTCTCAGCATTTTGTTTACTTGGTAGTCCATACAGATGACTTAAATTGGAAGAATCCCTATGTTGTAAATCCTATGCATTAAGGAAATTAATGTCGGTACCTGGTGCTATGACAGTACTGTTTGGTTATTTCGTTAACCACATATTAAAATACTTCATTGTATGCAGAGATTTAAGTTACAGTCTCTAAAAGCAAAATGATCAGAACTTTGACAGAAATCTTGCATTGCAGATTTGTGCTCAAAACAACTTATTGAGTCATCAGGTCCTAATGCCTTGCATTAGCACGAAGTTATCACCTCTCTGCTACTCTAAGTTCCTACCAGATATCTAAGTGTTTTTCAACATTGCACTTTTACTGAAAAAAGTGTAATTCTAAAATGTCATTCTTTTGTTTGTATCCATTCATACTTTTCATATGATTCTTTGGTGTTAATATTTCATAAGGCTGCATAACATATTTTTTCATGTTGCTTCTCTTTTATGACTCAACTCTTTTTTTTCTTTTTTTCCTTTAAAATTTTTATTTAACTCTTTTTTCTTTGTTGTTTTTACTTGCATGTAGAAGCCTCTAGATTGAAATGGACTAAAAAGCGCTCGCTGTGAAGCTGGATAACTTTAAACTTTCATATTAATTTTTTAGACTGAAAAAGGAGGCTTAAAGAAGTTTTAACATTTGTAAACATTTGAAATACTGTTTCTTGTCTTAGGTGGATATGGACATGGAGAAAATGTCATGGGGAAAAGTGGTTGTTTGGACTTGCTAGAGTGGCAGTACTTGATGGCTTAGTAAAGACTTCTAAGTAATGGTTATAGGAGGAAAAGCCTAAGCTTATTTCTCGGAGGCTGTTCATGTGTCCGTTCATTGTGCTCTGCTGACAGAGCCACCACTTACATCACTGAGCCCCACTGATTCTAAGACCTTTGCAAGGCTCACGACTAGTTGCACAATTGCACAAGTCGTGTTTGGTCCCTGTTGCTTTTTGATCCCATTCACTTCTCAGGGGTAAGGAAGAGGGTCATGAGCCTTCCAATTGAAAAGAATTATTTAAAAAATACAAATGTAATCTCTATTCTAATTCAATGACAATTTTCTTGGACTTCATGCAGGTGATACTGGATGCATGTAAAACATGCATGAATTTCTTCCTCTTTGGACTAATTTGGAGAATCCCATGCAATTTCTAGAATATGCTGCTTTATTTCATTTCCAGTCTGATTTCTCATCTTTACTGGAAATAAGCTGGAATATTACAGCTTATTTATTTCCCAGTTTGTGAACAGCTGGAACATCTTTGTGCACATTACTTTGTAGTCATGTCTGAACATGCACAAATATTCAGAGGAATCTCAGCTTGTCAAAATGGAATAAACTATTTTAGATTTTTTTCCTATAAATCGGAAGGAACACCACCGTCTGTCTAATTTCACTCCAAACAAAATGTAAGATGTGATGATGTAAAGAGGATAGCCTTCAGTCTGTGATGTACCTGGTAATATCCCTCATCTTTACTCTTCATTGTGTTAATGTTAAGCATAATTTATCAGGTTTGAGTGATTCCAACTAAGCTGTGGTTTAGCTCAGTTTGTTTAACCATTTCAGAGGTAGCTGGCAAATGAACAAAGAAGAATAACCTGAAGAAGTTTTCCTATGCAATGAAAATCCTATTTTTTTGTCCAGTTTTTATGAAAAAAACCCTTGTGAGACAAAACAAAGATGCATGGGAAAGTATAGCCAACCATACAACTTGTAGTGGAATTTATAGGGGTCCTATTACATTTGTTTTCATTGTAGTCTGATCTCTAAGGCCACATTCACCCCTTTCTTTTCCACAAAACATTATGAATGATATTAAATAGAAATAAATCTTAATTGTGTATGTCTCTGGATCTAAGGAATTGATGTTGATTTAACTTACTTGACATTTAGTTTAATTTAATTATGGGAAGTCTCTCTTGGTAGTGTACATGGTTGCCTCATTATCTTGCTGTGATAGTATGTGGCTGTTGCATGATTTCTATTTGCTCATTCTCTTGATGCTTGTTTACTCATGGCCCTCAGGGAAAACTCTGTTAAATCTGCAATTATTCTTCCAGAAGCAAGAAAAATCTTAGTGTTTTCCTGTTTTCAATGCTGACAAAGGCCAGTGAAATTGAGCTGCTTTATAGTATGACTTCAGCATCGCTGGAATATATTGGTTTGGATTTCATTTGGAAAACCCACCTTAAATTCTTATGAAACAAGGATTTCTAGAAATAACATCCTGGAAGCTGATATTTTCATGTGATGTATAAAACAGCATTTGATCTTTTTTTGGAAGTCACTAAATCGCTTTAAAGTTCCGTGGGGAAGCTGCAGCACTATGCAGCAGCCATATGTGGGTGGCATGATGTGGGAACAGAAAGCTGTAGCTAATGAAAAAGCTAATGCTGCATTTTTCCCCATATGAGAAATCTGTACCTGTGTACCTCTATAAGTTCCTGTTAGCCTACTGTAACTACTGTGATTCCTATATTTTCTTTTGAGTTGCAACACAGAACGGAATGTTTCAGCAATTGGCAAATGGTTGCCTGGTGTTTCAAGGGGACTCCAACTCATTAAACAGAGACACAGAGAGGGCTGTTTTACTGATATGATAATTTGGGCTCTCAGTTATTGCAGCTAAAATTCATGTCAGTCTTTAATGATGTAAGTGACATGAGTTCTTAAAGAATCCTCTGGTTTTCTAGTGAGTAGTAGCACTTCATTATAGGACAACTAAGAGGCACTCAAGCCTCAGCATTTGCTACACATACATCTATATCACGTGGAATATACTTACTGTATTAAGATAGATATTTTTAATTTCTTGTTCCTTTCAAGAGCTGAAGATCTGCTCTTCCTTGCATCTTATGGCACTATAAATCTGAATTAATTTAATTGATTTCAGTGGAGTTCCAGCTGTGTAAAACTAGGTCAATATTAGAATGTGACTGAAATAATAATAAAAAAAACCCCAAAGTTCAATATGCGCAGGACATCTGAACAAAGAGCTTGTGGCTTGAATTCAGAGATGAACTTTAGAAACCTGAGCATATTTAGCACTTTGCTTTGGAGGAGGTGAAGCTTCTTACTTTGCTGACTAGAATGTTACCTGTGGCTCATTTGCTTTAGCCCTTGAATATGTTGAACCAACCTTGATTGTTTTCTTGTATGAGAATATGATTTAGAGGCAGACAAAGAAATTTGGTGAATAATAACATTAATTTTAATTTTGGGAGCTAAGATTGAAAGGTTGCACAGAATTGCTAGTATAGGATTTTTATTGAATACTTTTTGTAATAATTGAATAAAAAGCATAATGGACATAATGGTGCCGATAGAGACCAGTTTGGAATTTTAGAGATCGTGTTTGGAACGTCTGCGACAGATAGTAGTGTATAGATGTCATTGTGTTAGTGATTCCTTTTGCAGTCCTAAAATATGTAACCCTAATTACACTTGCCCAGTAAATGAGAGAATAGGTGGTGGAAAACAAACAAACAAACCATTGAAAATTAGTGCAAGAGGTGAGACCAACTTTTCTAGCAAATCAGGATGTGATTGTGGACTGGGACAGAAAATTAATATTATCTCCCAGAGACTTTTGGTGAGGTTTTAGGGGGGGGTTGTTTGGTTTGTTTTTTTTTTTTTTAACCTGTGAAAGTAAGGATGCGTTTGTTCTGCTATGGTTTACTATGGTCTTTATAGGGAAGTTGAACATGTTTCCAATACACATTCCCAAAAGATGAGGTTCCATTTAATACTACACTCTTCCCTGCCCCCTCCCCCCCAAAATGCCAACACACCCAAAACAAAACCCAAACACCTTCCTTGACATTTTATCTTAACATTGGACATTCAAGTGTTCAGTGTTTGAAAAGACAAGAAATCATAGATCTTGACTGATTTCTTTCATGTTGATCTAAAATGTACATATGGAGTGCTTTCTAGATGAATGCATGTGAGCCTGATGATCACAGGATGCAGCTTTGTGTCCTTTTCGTGGTCCTTACAGGTACCGCATCCTGTCTGTTTCTGGCAGCTGCGAGTTCAGGAGATTAAAGAGTTCATAGTTCTCTTACTTTCAATGCCCTTGAATAATGTTTTATTGCATTCTTGCACATCACTGTACCTTGCTTCACTTCCTATGGGTAGGCTGCAAAAATGACTTTTGATAAGAGCTTTTCTCAATTTTTCCAGTTAAACTTTATCACTGACATAATGCATCATCCTGGTAAGTGTTGTTTCTTGTTAGACTGGTAGAGAAATCCTGAATTTCCCCACTGCTTCTTAGGAATAACGTTTGTACAGTGAAAAGCAATAGTTGATATTCAACTAGAAGATCCAGCAACTACAATTTGTTGTAATTTCTAGTTTCCATCACTAGTGTGGAAAGAAGGTAAAAGTTTTAAAGTTCTGAGTATTATAGCTTTTTTGGTCATTTTAATCTCTCGATTACCTTAAGAACAACAGTTGATACTGCAAAGGGTAAGTAGAGAGGATATGTACAGTATCTATACTTTTATTCTTACTAGCTTTTTTTCAGTCCTGCGTTAGTATAATGAGGAAAATGCATTGCCTGGGTATTATCCAAGACTACAAGAATATATGTATCTTCCAAAAATGTGAAATTTTTAACTGTTGTCACCTTCTAGTAATAAGACATAATTTAGTTTGCATAGTTGTCCTTTTATTCTCATATAATTCTTCCAAAATGAAATGCTAGAATTTCAGTCCTTTTTAGAGCAATAAATAAATCTCTATCGTTCTGTTAAACATTTTCATATATTTACAGAAGCTTCAAGAGCTGCTTTGGTAGGTTACTTTGGAGATGCAAAGTCTCTTGCTTCTATAAATACAACCTCAAAGCAATTCTTCATTAGAGGGAATGCCAAATAACTAATGCAGGCACATAGTATGATAGATAACAAAACAGAAATAAATTGGATGATTGAGACCTAAGAGTATTAAACTTTGAGTTGTGTGCCTCTCCACCATTTTCAAACTCTCACAGTATTTCGTGATTTATATGTCAGAGAAATGGTGCCAGTACTTAGTAAATCTCTAAGCTTGAAAATACCGGGATATATGTATAACTGTATGCTATTGACTTACCTATATAATCACTGCAGGGCTGTACTATAAATTTAAAGACACTGTAACGGGAGAAAACATGTGTAACTAATACTGCCAGAGAAAATTAATTTCATTCTCTACAACAGTATTGCTTTGCTACTGAAAGGAATATTGTTTTCCATACGTCAGCATCACAGGGAGAATTTAGTCACATAATGCTTTTGCACTGCCCAAAGATATACTCACTCTAGTCTCACAAATATTTTTTTTCTGAATTGCTAGGTATGTGTTTATATTCACAGTGTGTATGTGTATAAACTTGGAAGAGGAAATTCTACAATTCTGCTTATCCATTACAAAAACTCTTATTTGTATACACATAAGCCAAGCTCTTTGCTGAGAAACTACTTTGTGTACATGTGGTCCCCTGTAAGTATTGACTGAGAGATACCACAGGTCATACTCCCATATCCAAATCCATTAGGAAATATCATAATGTTTTTATTCCCTAGAAACATTGGGTTAAAACATGCTGTGAATGTCCAGTCTCCAGCAGAAGTCACTATTAAAGATAAGAACTTTGCAATACATGAAGATGAGGACAGAATCATAAAGTTATAATTAAAGTAAGAAAAAGATACGGGAGTATAATTTCTGTTATTGAAATGACAGGCATTAAAAATAAAACATAGTTCATATGTAGGACATAAAAGGCTAAAGGAGAGGAAGGAAGGACGGGGGAGGGAGAGGGAGGGAGAGATTCCTGACTTGAATTATGTCATAAACTAAGGCTTTTGCAAAATGGTGCTGGTTCACCTGTTTCTCTTTTTTCTTTAATTAAAAATTAATAAAAGAAAATTCACTCTGTTTTGAAGACACTTGTAAGTTGCTACTGTTGTAGGCCTTCATGTTTTTGTGGGTTGAAAGATAATTATTTGTAAAACCTGTCTAGAATGAGATAAAGTAGAAATAAAAAAGCATATGGAAGAAACTAGCAAAATGCATGGTAGGAGGACTAATCCCCATTACTTCTTGCCCACAGACTATCTTGGATATGTATGTATGATCACTTCCTGCTGCTTTTACAGGGGGGTGATTTTGTGATTAGTTGTCAGCTCAGACTACTACTTAGTTTGCTAAAGGAGTGGTTTAAGAGATTCCCTTTCCCTTTTCAAAACTGATGCAAAACAATTTTTGGGGACTGACCAATAGTGTTGCCAATTCTGTATATTTTACTATGTTTTGTGGTCTCGTATTTTAAACTGGGAAGTGTCTGGCCCTAATAGTTGAAAATATCGAACTCCTAGGACTCAATACTAGGAATTGCTGGTTTGTAACTGGTGCAAGTGTCTCTAACAGCACAAAAGCCGCCCTGTTTTCACTTTCAGGTTTCTTACAAAAGCAGCAATTCCCTGTTGGTATGATTTCAGGATTTTTTTTGGCTTATATCATGAAGCACTGTTGCTTATTTATTTTGTTTGATGATTTAAAGCACTGGCACTTTGCAGATCCCTCAAAAGAAATCAATTGGTTCTATGTGATCTGAAAATGTCCCTCATTACTGGTTAATGTGATTATGCCTTCTAACATCATCCCACCAGGAGCATGTTAGAGATCCTATATTAGTCCATAGGATAATGTGCTAAATATTGCATTAAAAAGTCACAGCATAAATGGTAAGTGGAAGCAGTATTCATCCTTCTTTAGTATTTCAGCATTTTCAAACAAGTTCCATTTGTTGTTGCTATTTGTTATTGAGTGGATGCCACAATTTGGTCGCTGCCTCATTAGTCCTTGGTCACTGGCACTGGTCACAATGGTTTGGTACAATGAAGAGAGGTTGTTGCTCATATTTCACTAGAATGTTAAAGCCCATATAAGTCTGGGAAATACATTTCTCTGAAAGGCACATACATTCCCTCTGTAAGTTAACCACCTTTTCAGAATATTAACTCGCTTCCCAAATGTTTGTTTAATAATTATGATATTAAAAATAATTTTATTTGATCCAGCACTATGGCTACATAATTTCTAAGGGAGGAGTGTTGCACTCTCTTGACACGCTGGTTTACATGTACAAATCGTCAGATGTAACAGTTAATTTGAGGAAGGTTAGGCAATGCTAATATTGCTATTCTTTCTGAAGATCTCAGGCAGGGGAAGAAAATTTTAATTGCCGAAAAGTCTTGTTAGGAGTGAATACTTTGAGACTATGCTGGACAGCATTGAACATACTAGTAAGACAAGATTTGTCAAAAACTCAGTGATACTGAAGTAGGCTTCCTCAAACAAGTTGCCCAGAGAAGCTGTGGATGCCCCATCCCTGGAAGTGTTCAAGGCCAGGTTGGATGAGGCTTTGAGCAACCCAATCTCTAGTGAAAGGTGTCCCTGCCTCTGGCAGGGGGGTTGGAACTCTGTGATCTCTAAGGGTCCCTTCCAGCACAAACCATTCTATGACTCTACCTACATCATTAATTTGAAGCAAGAATGGTGTTCCTTGCTGAGAGCTGGATAAACCAAGTGTCTTTGTTAAGCTGCATACTAATAAGCATCTTCGTATTACGTAACATGGTAAAGAATTATTACATAGCTGCAGGGTAGCATTTCCTTACCCCTGATATTTATATTTGAATCAATCAGGGCAATGTCCTGTTAATAAGACCTGGCAATTCTAGATAATACCCCTTGTGAAGCATACAAAAATGTCCAAAAAGTAATAGTGACACGCACAGTTTAGAACTACTCTTGATAAGAAGGCTTCTGTGAATAAAAGTTTTTGGAAACTGGGCTGGGTTTTGAACTCTTATCTCTAATCATATGAAGATTAGAGCCCGTGGAGTCAGTAAACCAATTTTGACTGATGTAACGTCGTCTTCACTGATTTCAGTGTAGAATGCATGAAGCAAGTTTAAAACAGAGCAGTTCAATCAAGTAGCCTTCAGAAAAAACCTTTCTGTGTATAACATAAGTGAGAGCTTCTTCCAAAGTTGAACTGTTCTAGACTGGATACTGTACATATCAGTGGTGTGCTCTCTAATAGAATTAGCAGAAATGTAAAGCATGTGGAAACAGAAAACAGCCACAAAAAAAAAAACCTGCCGGCTGCCTGAGGTAAAAAAATAAATATTTTTAGAGGTTAGGTATTTCTCTGTTGTTTTTCAAATTTCTCCTGAAGGCTTTGGTGTTGTTATACATATACAATAATAACTGGGGGAGAAATGAAACTGACCACTAACCTAATCTGATTAATGGCATGGTCCTTTCCTTATTTAGTATATCTCTAATTTGCCTTCTAGTTAAGTTGATGTGTAACAGTGTGTGTGTATTGTGTGAAGCAAATGTAAAGTTATTGTAGTTTAATAATAATTAAATTGCCAGCAAAGAGTTAGCTGTGGCAATTCTCTATTGTAAATTCAAGTGAAGAAAAAATTTTACTGAGTAGGAAGACCATCATTTTGACTAGAAGGTCATTGTTCTATTAATAGGCAACTAATAAGTTTTCCAAATGAATGACTCTTATTTTCAATTGGAGGAGAGGTGAGAGTATGAGGTGATGGAACTGAGGTTGAATTGAGAGTTTAATCTATATATCAAGAACCTTTGTCACTGAAAAGACAGTGAACAAATGAATTCATTTACAAACTGTAATGGATTCCTATTGAGAACTAATTATCTGGAGACTTTGTTCTTAAACTGGAAACACATTTGACCCTTGAAATCCATCTCTTTTTTTTCCACTATAAACTAGATACAGCTTCATAAGGTCAACATGATGAAACTTAGAAATTTTTCTTTAGATTTTTTTTCACATATTGGTATACAAAGCAGGGGTGTTCTTAGTCCCTTTTTAGTTTTAGTACACATATGTCTGAATTCTGATGGCAGTTCTTCCTGAATATCCTGAGCAGACATGGCTGACTTAAGTGAATTTGTGTGATGGCTTGTACTGTTGAGAGGTGGAAAGCATTGTTGAACCCTAATGTGGTGGAGCACCTGGCCAGGTAAAGGGAAAAGCCAAGGATGATCTTGGAAGTTAATTTAGAGAACAGTAGTGAAAGGATAAAAGCCTCAGATATTGGCAGCAAGAGGAGGAAAATCACCTGAGAACCAGTGTCTGGCATGGAGTGATTCAGAATAACAGACTAATTGGCAAGGGAGATTGTATCACCTGTAGGCATTTAGTTTTTTGGTTTTTTTTTTTTTTGTTTTTTTTTTTTTTTTTTTAAATTCTAAACAGAATTAAATAATAGCATGCAATTTTTTGAGACTTGTGATTTTATTATGCTTGAAAACTTGCAATCTGTGGGCTTGACAGATTTGGAGGCAGTTAATCTGACCTTTCGGGTGCTAGTAAATGACACTTTACCCTGTAATATTTTGAGTGAAGGAAAAAGTGTCACGACATTGTAATTCTGACAGAGTACCATGGGGTTGGCTTGCCATCTTTTTCACATATTCAGACACTTTCTGATCAGTCCTATGTGTTATGAGATGGTTACTGATTTTGAAAGTTTCCTTTGTGGTAATATCTATTGAGATAGCATGCATCAGTATTCAATAGCTAATTTACCGTGTAAATTGAAAACCTCTTTGTTGGCCCGTATGTATTTTTGTGATTTGACCTTTTTTAGTTTGAGAAAAATGATTTAAAGTTTGAGGGAGAAGAAATTAGCTGTACTCACCATATAAAATAATATCAGCAAAAACAAAAATATTTGTTCCTTTATTGGTATTTCTCCATCCTAAAATGATTAGAAATCATCAATCTCCTTTATTCAAATATCAGAGATGATGGCCTGCAAATGGAGTTAAAATACAATGGGCTCTTTTTGTCTTCTTCACCTATAATTTAAAAATACAAAATAATTTTCAGTTGGGCTACCAAGAATTAAGTACATAGTGCTTTTTATTCTAAGTTTCATTTTGTATTTCTGTGGACGAATAATCACCGCCTCCCTTCCACCCCACAGAGTTTTTGAAATATTTTGACTTTCTGTAATCCAATAACCATAAATCATATAAAGAAACAGGGAAAAAATAGAGTGAAAACAGTTACATATGTATATATTTTTACTTAGAAGTTGAGCAACTCTCAGCCTAAGAGGTCTGATAACACCTGTACATGGTTCCATTAGAGAGATCGAGTATCTTCTCGTTATAGATAATAATGCCGTAATTTAACTCTTTCTGTACTTTTTTTTTTTTTTTGAGCGTTCAAAAAAATATTGTCTAGGGAATTTTTAAGTTAAGACCATGGCAACACTCCAAATTAAAAAAAAAAAAAAAACAACAAAAAAAACCCCCCAAAAAACCAAACAAACCCAAACAAAACCCCCAGAATACCCAGACCAAAAAAACCCCAACAGTTTTGATTTTATGACATTAAAAAAGTTTAATTTACTGAGAAGGGACTAGCAAAATAAAGGATACTGCTATTTGGGAGCCAATATAATCATACACTATTAATGGTGGAGATTAAAAATATTTTAACATTTTTAGATTTTATTTTCCCTCCATTTCAGTACTGGGTTGACAAGACAGCACTGAGCCTTCAAATGGACGTGTAAAAGGATTTTATTATGTGAATTCTGAGGGAAACAGCCTGAGCTGTTGCGTTGAATTATTATATTCCTAGGAAACAGGTCATATTTATGAGGGAGAAATTTTTGAGTTTTGAGAGTTTATTTCCTGCCTGACAATTCATATCTTTGCTTCCTCTTTTCTCTTTTGGGACAATACTCTTTTGAAGGGAAATTATAGGTGTAATTGCTCTGAATTCTGTATAATCTATTAAATGCTTTAAAATTCATTAAGCTTAACAAATGACAGCTCTCTGAAATTTTGATTTTCTTAATTATTAAGTAGTATTCTAAATTAATCTTGTGCATAAACTTTTTAATAGCTTCAGTTTTCACTGTGAATTGTGGGTTGTGCTCACGGAAATTCAATTTAAATGTCAGGTGAGACTGATTTTCAGTGTTGATTGCAAGCATTCTTCCTAACTGATTGTGAGGTAAAATACTCTTCAGTTCTTTAGTTTTTTCCAAGATTCTATAGAAAGTTGAGTGAAATTTGGGTATTTATGCAAACTTGTCTGTTTATGCAGTTTATGTTTTTGTTGGGTTTTAAAGATGCAATATTGCAGAATTTACTAATTTATTTTAGTTTGTATGCAAGCGTCCAAATTTCAGAGCTCTTCCAGAATGTTTTCTGAATAGATAGCTTAAACTTCACAACTGGTAAATAAGTAACGTAGTCCTATTTTTGCTGAATGCATGAAATGCATTTCCAGAATATGTAGTAGATTTAGGAAATACAAGTGTTTGTTTTTTAAAGCAGGTTAAATTGATTGAGTGGATAGTCAGATTACATAACCTAGGAAACTTGCAGTGGCAGTTCTTCATATCCTGCTTTTCAGTTTTCTCCTGAGTCACCAACTCAGTATATGCCATCTGTCCTGATACTTCTAAAGTCCATATAAAGTAATCTAGTAGTTTAAATTCTGTATTCAAGTGTGCAAACTGCCATTAAAAATTGCGGAAATCATTCATCTCACTACAACAGCGAGTGTTTGAAACCATGAAGCCTTGACTATTGTTTCATTCCTCCTGGCAATATCCAGATTGAGAAAATCTTTCAAAGGTCTCATGTTCTGTATTTATTGGGGATGAAATTAAAGTCTGAAGTGATAACTCATCAGTGCTTAAAAAAAAAAAAGCAACCTACCAAACAGGTATTTGCCGTGTGTGTACTGTTCTGAATAGCCTACTAGAAGTGGAAAAAGATCTATTTAAACTTTAATGTCTTTGGATTCTACAGTTATATCTATAACTAGAATGCAAGTCAGTGTGTCTACAAAAAGCAGTTTTACTCTGAGATAAGATAATTGATATGCAAAATGTAAAACTGAGTAAGATGATGTATTTTCTACATGGATGTAACTGTACCGTGTGAAGTTTTTTTCTGACAAGCTGAACTGTCAGAAGAGTGAGACAATATTTCACCAGTGTGTGTCAGCGACCATGATGAAACTGAAAGGAAAAATGTGGTGTTTTTTTTTCTTTGTTTTTAGTTCTTTTGTGTGTGTGGTTTGTTTGTTTGTTTGTTTGGTTTTTTTTTTAAATAAAAAATAGGGCATAGGATAATGATCTGGAAAAAATTAACAAGGAAAAAATATGTTAGTGGTATTTCCATTTTTCCTTAATTGAAATTCCAGTAATTTAAAACTTTTCTGTTCTTTAATTAGTTTGTAATTTGGCTATACCTTGATTATAAGTTTTAAAAACTGTTCCTATTAAAAAAAAGACAAAAAACAAAACAAAACAAAAAAATATACTTGGACTAACTAAAGAAAATGAAGATGCTGGTTCAAACAAATGATAAATCAGTTAGAGAACTCTTCAAGAGGTGTATAAATCCTAGCATAAAGAACAAACTTCTCTAACATTCTCGTAAGATTTCTTTAACTGAAGGGTAGAAATTAGAGGCACAAAAAAATGTCATGGTATTGATACGTGAGTTAGAGCTGGTCAGAACATTTGTGTGATGCATAAACGTTTGTGAACATAGACTTGCGTTAGGAAAAGCTATATCTGTTAAGAGACACCACTTGTGTTTGTTTTTTTTTGTTGTTGATTTGGATTTTTACAGCGTGGTGGGTGGAGCATTGGTTTGGGATGTGTAAGACATTTCTTAATTGGAATTGCAAACTGTCACTGATGCCATAAAAAGGAATACAGTTCATGCAGATGCTAAAGTTTGCTGTTTGGAAACTGAAATTTATTCAGATTAAGGTTTTTCAAACTTCCTAGCATGGCTGACTTCTTTCGAATAGGTTATACTGTAAATTCATCTAATCTTCTGTGAGCAACTGTGGACCTGTGGAACTACTTCTTCCATTAGTCATCCATGATAACTCTAAGAAGTGTTAAAATGAAAGACTGTATTTTTATATTAGTCCATTTTAGAATGCAATTTAGCAGCTGAAGTTGAGGGATAACCTCTTTTGAACCCCCTGCAGAATTTCAGAAGTTACTCCAAAGTTACTAGAGTTTGAATAAAATAGAGTATAGAAATGGCTGATCTTGCAGGTTTTTCTTTTAGGAAGGTTTAGGTAACCAAAACAGTTAACTGAACACGGAGCACTTATTTCAGTGCTCATGTTCTGAAATCTGTCCAAAAGAACCAGCAAAATGTCTTAACAGTGTCTTTCACCTTTACAAATAGGTTCCATTGAACGAAGGTGGTAGTGTTTAATTTTTTTAATAACTTGGTCCTAACACCAGTTTCACTTTCCTTTTGGAAATACAATATCCCTTGTTTCTAAGTGATCCTTGCAGAGCACTGCAGATTGACTGTTAAATACTGTTTACTGTCTGTATTAATCCTCTGTATCCTATTCCTGCATTTGGGGTTTCAGTTTTGCAACTGTCTGCATAAATACTTACAAAATTGCTTTGGGTAGTGTTAATGGTATTTGGCAGGTCAAAGAAAAAGAGAAAGAAGTTCCTGATTTAGGACCAATGATGAAAAGTGCTTCTCCAGAGACGTAGCAGCCATGTTGAAAGTAACAGTACTGTAAATAGCAAATACTGCCACTGTGTTCTAGTAAGCAGAGACACTAAATTTCTTCTAAGTTAGTGTTTATGAAATATGTAAGGTAAATTCTAAGTGTGCTGCATGTTGACTCTTTTTTTTTAAGCTTTGCTGTAGTTTTATGAATTGGGTGAGAGGCCTGGAAGGATTGATCTCTGTAGTGGCTCACTTGAAGAAGTTGTCACTGACAATAGCACAGGAATAGTTGTCAACTGTAGAATTGTATTGGAATATGCAAAAAGTTCAGCTCCTGTCACTCAATTGGGATTCAGCTGATTCAAATAATAATTTTAGCATCTCTAAATTATTAACTTAAAAATTATATAGTAATGCCTTATCTGTTTTGGTGTGTTTGTGCATATTATGTTTATTTACTAAAGGGGAAAAAATATCCCCCACCTCATCTTTCCTGATCGTTTAAGTGGTGATAGTGATTAAGGGAGACCAAATCTAAACCTAAAAATCCCAATCTTTTTGGTATTATAAGAGTCCGTCTCTTTTTTCCTCTTGTATATTCTGAATCCTGGGGTCAAAGCTCTTCAGTTTTTGATTTTATTTTAATGGAAGGGACAACTCTAACAAAAAGATTGTGCAAAAGCTGTTATTATAATTAGTATTTATTCACTGATCATCCCTTTCTACTTAAAATTGAGAAATGGTCCAACAGTTAATACAATAGTGTGGAATTTGTGAGAGTTTTTTTTTTTCTTCCTTTTCAGTGGTCTTTGTAGGTGACCTTGGGCAAGCCACCTCACTCTCTGTGGATCTTCCCCCCTCCCAACTGTATTTGGGCATTTTCTTACCTTGTGGAACCTGGTGTTTCATGTAACTGGTAGTTAGATACTATGGTAACGGGGCTATATAAAGTAAGTAGGATATTTAAACTTAGTATGGAATTGCTGGTGCAAAGGCAAAACTGTAGGACTGAAAGAAAATGAGACAGGAGGACTGTAGTTGATTCCTGGGGTGCACTTACCCTCCCTTACCTAACATTTTTTTTAGTTTCCTTGACAAACTCTTTGTGTTAATTACTTAAAATTTCCTCAGAGGCTTTACTATTATTTCCCCATTAATCCAAATCTAGAGTGCAGTTTAGTATCTGTCCAGAAATTTTTCTCTCTGGTTTTCATGCTATTTAGCACTGCTTTGTGCTCTGTCATTCCTTTGTCCTTCCAGGTGCTTCAAATGCTGTCTGCAAAGTGATAATCTTAACTGTAGAAGAATCCTAAAAACTAAAATATACTCATTCAAAGATTTACTTTATAGACTTTTGCAAATGTAGTTCCACTGGAAAAGAATAGGTAAGGGTAAAAAGTGTATTTTAATTTGGAAGGAGATATGGTTTTTGCAATGGCTGTAAAATAGATAGGAGCTAACCCATTGGTTCCCGTCCTGGGAAATGGATGTGTAATGCATGCCTCAGTTCCCAGGAGAATTTGGCATAATACCCACTGTGTGACAGTAGAAGAAGGAAAATGGTTACACCTCCTAATTTCAGAATGAGGGAGTTGAGTTAAACAAATAAAATCCATGGAATTTAAATACATAGCATCTGCTATTGTATCACTTTATTTTGGGGAAAATATAGATAAGACAACATTTTTTTGTTTCTCCCCTTCTTCCCTTCTCCCAGTTAAGCTATGCTAACATATTAGTTGATATCGTTTGGTATGCTAGTAGGTGGGTGATACATGAGATTATTACATCAGTCGTTAAGTCAATCAAGGAAGTAGTACCAAAAGAATTGCTAACCATTTCCCTGTTAAATAATACAGAAAACATTACCAAGTTGATCACCTACAGGATTGTTTCAAATATTTAGTTGTGTCAATAAAACTGCCCTAATCTAGTGACTGTACCTCAAAGTATTTATGTATATTTTGTGGTAATATTTAACATTTATAAAATGCTACAGACTTCCTTGGTTTCTTTGTTGGGAACAGCAGCTTCTTCAGGGAAAGCGTTATGCATCACTCATAGAATCATAGAATCATTAAGGTTGGAAAAGACCTCAAGGATCATCAAGTCCAACCAGCAACCCACACCACCTCACTCACTAAACCATGTCCCTAAGCACCACATCTACATGTTTCTTGAACACCTCCAGGGATGGTGACTCCACCACTTCCCTGGGCAGCCTGTTCCAATGTCCGATCACTCTTTCAGTGAAGAATTTTTTTCTAATATCTAGCCTAAACCTCCCCTGGTGCAACTTGAGGCCATTTCCTCTTGTCCCTTCACTTGTTACTTTAGAGAAGAGGCCAGCACCCACCCTCATATGTAAGGTACAGGATTTTGTTTGTGAAAAGCTGATTAATAATGTATAGTTTTATGAGCAGTATGGATAAATTTTTATTCTGTCAAATGTCATAGGAACACTTGTCATACCTGAGGAAGAGCAACATGCTTGCTGGATTTCTGCTCTTGCCCTTGCAAAATTTAGATTCAAGACTAAGCCTACCTTAGCTTGTAAAGCATAGCGGAGTTCTTTATAGATGTCAAAATAGTAACACATGTGTTTTGATAGGGAGGAAGAATGGTAGACTTCTCATCTGATTTTTACAGTTTTGCTTCACTAGGTGTTTTCATGATTGCCATTATGGAAAACCCTCAGGCAGATACATGTTCCTGAAGAAGTAGCATGTGAACTATTCAGATTTCAGTCCATGTATTCTTCTATGTTAAGTTCATAGCTCTTCTTCTAAATGTGTAGCTATTCAGGGAACATAACCATAAATTTTATTACTAACAGCATAACTCTTATTCTCTAAAACCAATTTTAGTTCAAACATAGTAACTTTTATCCTGTGGCCAAAATAATAATAAAATATGAAAACTACAAAAAATGTTTTGAATACAGGTTGTTCTAGTTATCAGGGAGAACAGGGAAGAATAATGGATGCATCGTTACAGTTTGTTGTTGGCAAAGACATAAGCATTACACTTTCATTATTATTATTCATTTTAATTCTGCATTAAGGGTTCTTTTTTTATGTTTATAAAGTCTTCTGTCTTTCAGAGAGAGGTAAGCCAGCGTTCTGAGATTGCTCAGAAAAATAGAAACAGGATAAGGCCTCATTAAGTGTTGCGTTGGATGTGCTCTTGTAGAGTTAATATAGCTGTCCTCCAGGCTGTTAAGCCTCAAACCTGTAAGCCAAGTTAGTAGCTTAATGTCATCAGAACAAACTCTTTGTGGCCTAGTCAGATATTGAAATCTTAGTATGGGTTCTAGAAGCTTTTACAAGATCCTTTTTTCTGAGCAAACTTCTTGCTTGAAGTACACTGTATTCAAAATTGCAGATTAAATCAAACATTAATGAATTCATTGATATAAGGAGCACTTGGTAGTTAAAAATATATAATTTTACAAAAGAAACCCCCCATACTATTATCTCACTCACACGTCTGTACTTTCTAGATTATGAAAACCTGTGCAATAAGGCTTTTTTCATAATTCACTGATAGAGAAGTTTATATCTTGAATTTTTTCTAGATCCTGGATTACAGATTCTGTTACTATCTTAAACCAAGTAGCTTTTTTTTTTTTTTCTTTTCTTCTTGTGGTTGATGTTTACTTGAGCTGTGTAACACTAGAAGATTGTGTATGAAGAGAACATCATTATACATGCCTACAATTTAATAAAAGTGTAAGCATCCACTCATTTTGAATTATTTTGTTTCTCAGCTCTGAGCTGGCTTCTCTCAGCAGTTTCTGGTGGTTTCATTAACATCTGATTTGGAGCCTACAGACCATGATTGAGTTGTGTGATTACTTCAGCACACTATTAAGAACTGGAAAGAGGGCAAGCAGCATTTTATTAATTCTGTTTTGAACTGGTGCTAGGAGGCATAATGATACTGGGGTGCTGACCTCCAGTTGAATTGTGAAAAAAAACATGTAATGAACTTGAAATGTAAGTATAAACAATCAAGTGAGTTTAAAGGTTCTGACAAGGACTGTGTGAAACCACATGGTTTCTATCTAGTTCTGTCACCACCTTTGGACTACCATATTTCTGACAGAGAAAAAGAAAGTATGATGGAATAGCTCAAGAACTGGGAAACTAAAAACAATGGGGAGGGAAGACTGATACAGGGGGGAGTTTGGCATCTGAACTGAGGGTTGTAGCCTTGTGAACTAGCCTTCTCCTCAACCTTGGATCCTTGTTGAAGATGCAAAGACAGAAGGTGTAACTTGCAGTGTAGGCTGGATTTGTACAAGTATGACTTGACTGAAATCGGATGTCTCAGGAAATAATGATCAGTGCACCCTTTTGCAGATGAATTGTTTCTCCATTGTAATTTAGACACATTTCCTCAGTATCTTATGCTTGTTAATAGGCAAATAATGGTCTGAATCATGAATTGATCTAAATTATACTGAAGGGAAGTCCCAGCTGAGAATTTGGCGTAACACCTTCCAAAATTGACAAGGGAACAGTATGGAATATATAGCTTATGTAACAATAAATATTTTTAATGATATACTTGTTTGAGCAGATGGATGTGCTATTTTGGGACTGAATAACAACTGAACATTCACTCTAGTAACTTAGTTCATGGAAAAAAGCTTTTTCAGTGATGGAAATCTGGACTTACGCACTGCACCTTCAAGGAGCTAATGCAGCTGGTGGAGGCAGAGCTCACTGCATGCTGGAAGCCCGCTGTGCTCCAAGCCCACACCTTTTTGTGTGACTCACTTTTTGTTCCTGCTCATGCTCAAAGCCCAAGGCAAAGCATTGATCTGATCATGTAGTACGAGTGGACAGAGTAGGTTCTTTCTGTTTCATCTGCACATCTAAAATACCAGACAAATTATAAAATATAAGAAAACCCACCTACATGTAAGTTTTGGGTGGAAAACCTATGTGCATTTAGGAATATTTGTTGTATGATAAACCTAGCTGGATTGACTTTATGCAGTTTCACGCACATCCGTCCTTAGCCTCACTCAGTTTTACTGGTGAAGTTGTCTGCAAATTGCAATGATATTTGCGCTCTAAAGTATGCAATTACTTTTTATCTAATCTAGATAGTGATTTCATCCCTATATCTTGCTGTTCTAGTTTTTGATTAAAATTAAATTTAAATATCTTTGAATTTGCTAAATTAGAGTATCAAATTTTGCTTTGGGAAAGGAGGATATTGAGTTCAAACAAGATTTGCATTATAAATTCAGAAAGTTAATAATTTATCTTTTTTTTAACTGTGCCATTAACTTCAGTTTTCTCATATAGTTTCAGTGGCATGTGCTAGTTAAATTCAAGTCTGTTCTGCAAACAGCAATGCAATAACACCAAGATAACATTAGATTGTACTCAGTGTCTCAAATGTTGATGCAGCCCCCTGTAAAACAGTTAAGTGAGTTCACTGGTCACTTCCTACACTTACGCTGTTTCACTCTAGTCTGATATAATGGCAGTCCTATTGCTTACTTGATTTTTCAGTTGATTTAGAATTTTATACAACTGAGTGACTTCTAAAAAATAATTAACTAGCAGACTTAAATGACACACTCAGAGGATGACAGCTCTGTTTGTAGAATATCTTTTTCTCTGTTTGGGGGGAAAAAAGCCATTTCTCTGTTAATAAAATAGTTTTGAAGCTAAAACTTCAATTCAAAGTTCTAAATTTCTAAAAAAATACTTTTATTTGATTTTCTCAAAGGAAAAATTCTTCACAAAAAGTGAAGTAAAGAAGGTCTTCCAAAATAAGATATTAACATATAGTTAACTAGGAAGGTATTACAAAAGTGTAATTTGTAGTGTTTTAATTTTTTTATGATAATGAATAATCATTTTATACTAAAAAAAAAATCTTGGTTTTTCAGTTACATGAATATTATAACATTTACATGTACAAAGCAGCTTCCCCTTATATGTTCCAGTTGTGAATAATTTGCAGCCACCTGTGGCAGCTAGTAAGTCCACCAGGCAATACTAAGTATCTGTCAAGGATGGGAAGAGAAAGATTACAGTTATTCATGCTGGAAATTTGTCAGGACATCAAAAGCTAGTGGCTCATGGCTTAGACAG
>NW_010108270.1:26046-29458 GCF_000699245.1 Pterocles gutturalis | reverse complement strand
TCTATGATTCTATGATTGTTTAGCTTCTAGAGTTCTATGATTCTATGATTGTTTAGCTTCTATTGTTTAGCACAGCTATTTAAGGAGGGGTCCAAAATCCCATATAAGCATGCAAAGTGACATTTAGCTTACATTTATGTACACAGAGCAAACAAAACAGTTAAAAAAAAAATCACAAAATAAAACAACAAAACACCGAATAGCAGCTGCCTCCCAAAAGCCTAAATGCTTTGTATGGGGTTGCTATAACTTTTTTACAACCGTGTCCTAGAAATGTCGCCATTTCAGCAGGGCTGAATGTGTTGATAAGTACTTTATCCTTAAGTGGCTTAGGATTTAAAAAAATATGTATCAGTATGTTTATATTCTGATCAGACCATAATCCAGTGTATGCACTCACCCCATAGGGTACACCTGAATCACAGAAAGAAACAAATCAAGTGTGACATATAACAGCCAAAGACATTTTCTGCTCAAAATTCAGGTGCAGAGGAGCATGTGATACTGCTCACTGAACTGTACGTACCATTGTTTTAGGTTTGCAATTATGCACATAACTATAAAATTGTTATGAACTCGAAGTTATAAACATAGATGTATAAATGAAGCTCATAGAAGTAACATTTACAACTTCTTAATAATGTTGTACAAGTAGAAATTAGTAAAGGAATGATCTCCAAAGTGAGACAATTAAAACATTCACTGAAAATGTCTGAATTTACCTAACAATTATTTTAAACACTTTCCAAGTAATGTTATGAACAACTGCATTGTACGGCATTCCCACTGTTGGGTATCTGAAGCTGGTTAGACAATGGCAGTTACATATGTACATAATATCCTCAGAGGATCTCTTTGAAAATTAGAGTGTTCTTCAGCTGAAACTTCTAATTGCAAATCTGGGTGTCAGGTACACATGGCTAGTTTCCAATGTCTTCATACGTAGTGTCTCCTATTTGCAGCTTCTGAGACTACAAACCCACCTAGTCTATGGGAATCCCTACCTGTGAGGACCTGCATGTAATTTAACCTTTTTCAGTATGGACCAATGTCTCATGGATTAGATATAAGTGTTTTTTTGGATGGTAATACTCTACATAATCTACATGGGAAGCATATAATGAGTGGTTAAGAAACTATTTTATTTTCTTAAGGAATATCACAACAATCTCTAGTAATGTGATTGAATACATCTACAAGATTGAATGCATCTACAAAATTGAATGCAGACTTGAAATTAAACCTTCCATTAAACCTAATGCTATTTTTAAATAATGTTGGCATTCTGTGATAGGATAGTTTCTTAGACTTGAAATCAAGGTACCTACATGCAAGCAGCTTATTAACACTGGTCCCTGGAAGTATATAACTGTCCAGCCACTCATTGTGATCGTTTGAAAAAACACCAGTTAGCACCGATGAAATAGGAGTTGAACAGCATACGAGATCATGTTAAAGTGCCAAGAAATTTTCTGTGGTGCTGCTTTTTTTTTTAGTATGGGTATAGCCTAAGCAGCCAGGTGCAGATTATCTTTGACTCAAAAGCCAAATAAGTGTGTTCAAGTGGGACATAGTATTTCAGTATTAGTATCTGCAGTCACTCAAGAGTTCAAGGAGCTGTTCGATCAGTTTTGTGAATTATTTCTTTGAAGTAAGTAATCTTGTTTTTTGCTTCCCAACATTTATTTGTTTATTTATTTATTTATTGCATAAACATGACCATATAGAGGCCTTCCTTCCCTTAATGTATTCCTGCAACATGTAGAGATCTCTGGGATCTAGCTTTTATATCAATAAATTTCTGCTGCAAAGATGTTAGACTTGTTTGTGTTTCTTGCCACTCACGCACAGATGTTAGCATACTGTTTTCTGCATCACTGATTTTAAACTTGGCTTTCCCAACATGCACTTACATTTTACCTAGTTGATTACTTTTTTTTTTTTTATTTACATCATTAATAGATACCGTTAATGAGTATTCTGGCATCTTAGTTAATTTTGGTATATCCTACATGGTTGAATCTATACCCATTTCCTATTTACCCTTAGGAAGCTGAGAGCAGAGAGTGACATAGAGAAGCTCACTTGTTCATGAGCAATAGTCCCTTCCCATTCTTCTCTTCAGTGATCAAGTAAAGATTCTTCTGTCCTTTGCAGCAAAATTTACTAACATGTTGTGCTTTAGCAGAAAAAAACAGGGAGAAGAAAGCCACTTATCATTGGGATGTCAGCTATTATTTTTAATGGTATTATCAATCAACATTTTTTCCAATTAACTTATGTAAAAAAGTACTTTTTTCTGTTAACAGTTTTAAAAAACAAGACCAAAGCACACTAGAGATGCAGACAGCTGCTCTAATAAAACAAAACCAAACTGTGGTTTCCAAATTATTTAGACATTCAGAGGATTCTGTCCTACTGTAAAACACTTTAAAATCTACCCATGAGCACTGCTGTATGTTTGATATTGCTCCTGTTGCCACCAATAATTCTACCATATGAAAACAGGGAAGTCTTTTGTCTCTTTTCTGATCTGTCTATGCCACAGGGTATAAATACAGTAGACAAGATGCTCTCGTAGTCAAAATTAACAGGAAAAACAATAAGCTGATTTTTTTGAATGTCAAGCAACTTCATAGCTTTTACTAACCTCAGGGGGAGCTGAAATTTTTGGAAACTAGAACACATATATAGGCATTTTATATTTAGTCCTTTCTTCTCTAACCTCTCAGGATAGTCTGTCTTTGCACTTGTCTCTACATTACTTACTCTTTTGCAATTCCCATCATTGTGACTCAGAGCAATGAAGCTGGCTTTCTTCCTTTCTTTTGTTTTTTTTTTTTTTTTTTTTTTTTTTCCCCCAAATGAAGCTGGGTTTTTTCCTTTTTTTTTTTTTTTTTTTTTTTTTTTTTTTTCCCTCCTCACTTTCCCCCTTGCTTGTGATGTATGTGATTGCATTGTAGGAGGTTTGGCTGCCTAAACTTATTTTTACCCTACAGGTGACCTTCTACAAGTATTTCAGTCACAACACAATTTTTTCTTTTCAAATCTGTGTTACACTGATAGAAATGGAAATGGTTTCAACTCAATTCTAGTGTAGAATAAGAAGCCAAGATAGAAGAACTGTATTGCTCAGCAAATCTCAGTTCCGTGAAAAGGCTTACTGAACAGCTAGTGAAGCAGAGACTAGGTTAAATAACTCACTGTCAGGTACCAGCTGTCATAAAAGATTAGACACAGTCATTGAACACATATAACTGTTAATTTGATTCAGCATTTGTATTCCTTTCTGGTATAAGATTCAAATGTTTCCACTTCAACTGGCACTGAATGGACAGATTTCTCTTTATGGACTGCTTTATAACCATTAGAAGGAACAGGGTAATATAAACTATTACCTTATGCCACAGGG
>NW_010108270.1:0-26027 GCF_000699245.1 Pterocles gutturalis | reverse complement strand
TGATTGAAGATATTAGTTATTTTGTTTGTTATGAAAATATTTGTTACACTTTTATACAAAAAACAGTTTCACATACAGGTAAGAATATTCCTTCTATTTCAAAGTCTCAAACGGCACACAAATAATTTTAGTGTGTTAATGGACCATAACTCATAGGTGATAACAGACTCATAAATTCTGAAGTCAAAGAGCTTTTATGCTAAGGAAATATTTTTGTTTGCATTTAAGCTTTCTTTTAAAATATGTATGTTAACAGTTGAAAGCACTTATTAAATTAAAATGAAAGAATGTGTCAAATACTTTCTGGTGCTAACTGATATTTCAGATATCAACGGTAATTCCTTGTCTTACATTCAGTGGAATTGCTTGATAGATTCGGTTATTTAATGGTCATTGATTCATCAAGTCATAGGTAAATTTCAGGTATTTTCCACTGTGTGGGACTATACTTAATGAGAGCAAGGTGTGTAATTGCATCTTCACTGTGCAATAAAGCAACTCACAGAGGACAGATGACTTCCAGCATCTCAGTTCATGGTTTTAGGTATGGAATTGTTTGTTTACTTCTTCATGTATTAGAAATAAGTATTAAATTAAATATTGATTTATTGTTTATTAATTAATCCTCAAAAAGAGAACCAGTGAAACACCTTTGACTTGGTCCCTGTTATCTGAGTAGGTGTCTACATAGTAGCAAAACTCTTAGTTCTCAGAACTTGTCAAATTTTGGGGCTTTACTCCAGTTCTTTTAGAAGTTGAGAATCAAAAGTGTAGGATTATTCTTTTGCATTTGCAAGCTGAAAAACATCTTATTTTGCATAACTTGCCTGTCAGACTATTCTTTTCATAGGGTAATCATGTTTCCTTCATGAAAGCAAGGAAAGGCGAGGCAAGAATATTCCTGTTTCAGGTTTAAAATGCTGTCAGTAAACTGTTTAGTAGAATTACAAGGACTTTGTCTAGTGCAGAAAAGCTTAAACTACAATTAAAAAGTGTATAAACCCAAGGAACTGAGATCTAATTTATTTGTCCAGTGAACAGGTATATGATAAGTTTACGGACCTTTTCCTTGATTAGGTAAATTGATATGCTAATAAAAGATGTCTCAGGCAAACGAAATGAGCATCAACATGTTTTTCTTGAAGACGTTACTTCAGTAATCCTACAACTTCAATTGGAATCAACCCTGCTGTGTAAGAATGAGGATGCTAACATAAATAACCCTGTGTGAACCTACAAACTTGGCAAATGCTAGATAAAAAATACAATGCAAGTAAAATAAATACAAAGGAGGAAATAAAATTCTGTCAAAGATACCCCAGAGGCATCACTGAGCCACAGTGTTGTCATATCAGTAGACATCCTCCTGTAATAGGGTCTATAGAGATTGTCAAAAAGATCGTAGTTGATTACAAGCACTGCAGTGTGAGTTGGAGCTTCTGTCTTCCTGTAGAGAGATCATCTGAAAGTACCAATATTTCATTGTTAAACCGTTCCAGAGATGTCAGTTTACGTGCCTTCTCCAGTTCTCCTTTTGACCTGCCTCACCAGAAAGATAAATGTTTTATCCATCATTACGAGATGCTAAATAAAAATAATTTTCACATCCTTTCTAGATTAAAGAAAGGATATTGCCTCTATTCTTTCAAATTTAAAGCAAAGAAATTAACAAAAATCATTATTCATAGGTTTCAGTTACACTAAATATCTCAAGATTTCTGGTACTGTACTCAGGTACTGGCTGCTCACATGATATCATGTGGGTATCTTGAAGTTATCATGTCTTTTTCCTTACTGAAGCTTCATGAACTTTTAGTTAGCTTTATGTAATTACATTTATTATTCTTCTATATATGATTGTCTTGACAACTCTTCTCTATCTTTCCCTTACATCATAAATAACCACACATAGCTAGCTTTGCTTGTGTATAATATGTGTTTATAAAATTTTTACTTTCTTTACTTTTTTTCTGTCATTTTCCCAAGTCCATATTCTTCCCATAAACATTAGAAAAAATCCTTTTCACAAATAGTTCTTGCTATTTTTTTCTCCTCCGTTTACTGTTTAAAGTGATGGACTGAGGAGGGGTAAATGTCAAATTAATAACACTCCCTAACTATAACATAGTTCAAACATATCCTTTCCTAATTAAGCTAAACGGCTCAGAATTGAGGCAACAGTATATTCTTGAAGTAGAAAAATTACAGTAGAAAAGGTTAGAGTATAAAAATAGAGCAAAATCTTTCACTGCTTTGAAATTGGAAGTTATATTTTTATTTCAGAAGTGACACATATTGCTGAAATTGGAATCACCTCTAAGGATTTAGTAATTTTGTACAATTTACACAGTCTGTTCTGACAAAAAACGTTTCTTGATAGTTTTTGATAAAACAAATGAGCATATTGTCCTGGATTATATATGTAATATGCCCTTTTTGAAGCTTTGCAACTGAAAAAAAATGTCAACAGTCATCTCCTTTTGTATTAATGTTCTTTCCTCCTCTTTGAAATAGAATGTGAAATTTCTCTTCCTTATTTCTCATTACATACATATAGAAACATACTCAAATTCTTTAGAGTCTTCCATGAAGGAAAGTTATATCTCACATTTGCTCCTGTCATTGTCCTTAGTTTAAGTCTTGATTTATTATGATATTTTCTTTCCAGAAACCATTTTCTGTGAGTGTGCAGAAAAATATTTTTTAAAGTTCTCCCATAGTGGTTCACTCTGTCTGGAGAAACAGCAGAATAACTTGGTTTTGAAAAGCCTGATGTTTGAAAATAAGTGATCAAATGGAAGTTTTTTTACCGCTACCAATACAATAAGTTGCAAACATGTTAAAAACAGAATTATAGAATTAACTTTGTATTTAGCGACTAACTAACATTGTGAAAAAATAAAATCTCCAAGTCTCAAGAAGCAGACGAGTAAGTCAAACTAGCTCTGAATAATTCTTCTGGGAAGAATGTTTTTTACTTTATGTCCTAATTTATTTGATTAATCTATCAGCCTTATTAGTTGTTATTGACCATGGATTGAATGTGATCATTACACTTATGAGAATATTAAACACATTAAAAGTATCACCAAATTCAGTAAGGCAATCAATAAAATCTTCTTTATTATGAATAAAGGAGCCAAAAAACTTGTTTTGACGTATTCCTTTAGAAGAATTGGTGGCTGATAGGGAGAAAGAGAAAAATGAATTCAGAAAAAATAATCCTTTATTAACTCTTTCAGATAATTTCAGATTGTGAATCCAGCAGATTATGTATTTATTCATACAGTCTAGAAAATAATAACATTATCTTTCCTAGTTCTCTAGGAGGGTAAGAGTAAAGGGACATACCAGGAGGCAAAACCAACCACTATATTACTCCATTCTCATGTTTCTCTTACAGATAGTTTTTTCAGGAAAAATTCAGATTTCAGGTATATGTATCAACTAGCAGTCTGGCCCAGTAGACATTGGACTGAATCATATTCATTTAACTCACCTCACTGGATACTGGATCAGGAATTTAAACCATTTTTGGCTGTTTCTAATGGTATAGCAGATGTGTCATCTGGGCAATATATCTGGAAATCACTTTTTTGGAGATGGCACACAAAGGCTCATAAGAAATGTGATTTCTTGTTTTTTCCTTCAAACAGAAAGACTAATAGAATTAGTAAGTGGAATATAGATTATTACATACTCCAATATGCATAAATTACACTTTTAATATGAGCATAGCATACACAAGATCAGCTTATGAAATTATCCAGGCATATTACTGCACTGGATTACTTCATAATTTTTCATTACTCTGATACCTTAGAACTTGCTTTATTAGCTTAGTTATGATACACCTGGTAATAACACTTATGTGACTGTGAAAAAAAAATATTATGTATGATATAGGAGTTATATTGTGCCAGAAAGCATGTGATAAATAAGCATGTAATTATTTTCAGAAACACATTTGGTGAACTGCTTTGGTGAATTAAGTGCTGTGCTTTCCTCTGAGGCTACAAATAATTGGTTATCTCTAACATTTACTCTTTATAGTATTGTTTTAATTTATGCCAATCTCAATTAAATGACCCAAGATAAGATAAATTTTGGATTCTAAATGAATTTAACCTATGCAAATCCCATTTGCAGCATTTTAACTTGATTTCAGAGGAATTGTCTTCATTCAAATATGATTACTGCCTTGTAGTATATTATTTCAGCCAGCACCATGATTTGAAAACTTTTCTTAAAACAATATTTGATCAATGTAATTAACGGAGCAAACTCAGAATTTGAGACAAAGATTTTTCAAAGATGCTTTCTGTTTATCTGTTAAATCTATAAGGAAGAATAACTAAAAGGAACAAATTCTCAAATGTGTCTATCTCATTCATTCAATGCAAAATCTACTATTAGTTACTTTAAAAAGAAAGAGTAAGAGCAGTTGGACTTTCTTGTAATGGAAAAGATTATGTGTCTTGACATTTATTTGTCATACTAAACTCATATATGTGCAAGTAGGAGCCGTGAAGAAAAAAGAAATGCAAACCTTTATTCAATATCTGCACTAAAAACCTAATGGGCATTCTGTTTTAAAGAAGAACAAAAAGAAAAAATAAGAAAAAAAATACATTTAATTTATAAAAGCCAAACTGTCTTAAACACTAGATATATCATTAAGGCATAGAGCCAGTCTAATCTTTACAGATTTAAATAATCTATAACAAGAAGTTATAAAATGTCAGCAGAATTTCTCCTTTCACCTGATTTCTTCAGTTGTTGTTCTTTGTCTGCCCTTCCTTGACAATTTAAATTACCTTTATCTCTGTACACAATACTTAATATTTTTAAATAGCAGAATTCACATACTATAGAAATATACACTTTGACACCTTTCTGTTTTCTCTTCCATAAGAAATAATTGCATATCCAATAACATTTCTATAAAATTGTCTTTCCTTTTCACTTTCTTGCTTTCTTCTGTAGTATAACAAAACACAACGTTGATACTCCTCTGTCTCACCCCACAACAGTGGATGGTCAAGAGAGGTTTTTTGTGGCTCCCCCAAAAGGAGCACCAGCTAGATGGAGTCAGACAATGACTCAAGGAACAATACAACACAAGTTTATTTACCTCAGCAACTGCAAAAACATTACGAATGAATTTCTTAGAGTCAAGCACCAAATCACACTTATCAATTATCAGCAGATATCACTTATCCATTAAGCAAGCACCAAATAATGCTCAGTCATTATCTGGAGGTAAAAATCAGACCAAAGACAGAGTAGGAAAGAGTTGAAAGATAAGGAAGAGGGGGGCAGAAAGAGACCGAGAGAGGGACAGAGGCATGCAAACACAGAGACATAGAGATAGCATCACCAATCCCTTGTTCCAGCACTTGTCTTCAGACAGAAATCTGTTTCAGGCAGAAACTTCTTGCATGGGGTAGTGAGGGGTCAACAGGGAGTAGGTGGTTGGGCTCGCCATTTATACAGTTTGGTCCACTCAGGACCATGCCTCAGTGGAGGACAACAGCCCTGTATCCAGGTCACCTTCCAGGTTGACCTTTGGCGGACAGCAACAGCCCTGCATCCATATTGCCTTTGGGAGAAGAAGCTGGTTCTCCATTGAGGAGACAAACTCCAGCCCCCAGCAACCTCAACAGGTGTGCCTGTCACTCAAAATGTTAACAACTTGCTAATGTTCGTTCCCAAAAGAACTTTTCTTCCAACATGCTCTGCCCAAGCTGTTTGTAGACATGGTGGAGCGTCTTCTTTAGAAATGTTCTGCCCTAACAGTTGAGACATAAACAGCATCATGGCGGGGGGATGAGGCCATGACATCCCCTGATATGGAGTCAATACATTAGTATTTTACTTGATTTCATCAAGTACATTGCTACTTTAGAAAGTGACTCTGTGAAAGGCAGAAAAGAGAATAAATTCACTGGGAATACATGTTTATTGTCTATGAATTTATTTTTTTTTTTTATCCCTTATTCTACCATTTAAGTAAACATTTGGGTATTCTTCTCAGCCCTGCGTACTTGGCCTGTGATTTGAGAATCAAGCTGGCTCCTTTCCATCTCATCTATTATCACCACTAACACAGGGTTTGCAGGCCAAATTAGTCCCGTGTTTGCACCTGTGCCTCTTAATGCCGCCACTGGGTTTGCACAGCTGTAATTGCCTGGAATATAGTAAACAGCTCAGATGATGCACAAGGTGGAATTGGATCCACATGTGAATCTCTTTCAGCTGTGTTGACTGTAAGGTGAACCAGAATAAAAAGCAGCAAAACTTACCCTTATGACTGGCATCAGTACATGTAATTTTTTCAGGAGCAGCTCTGTACTCTGATTGCTTGGAGCAGAATTGCATTTTGTTACACTGTTGGAATGGACAGAAAACAAAAAGAATATGGTTTAGACTTCCTGCAGAAAACAGAATTTGAATTTACTATCTGAGTAGTGCTTTGTAGTTCAAATATGAAACCAGAAACATATCCAGTTTTTCTGGATGTGGGGAGTTCAGATGTAGTAAAAAGAAAGGTATCAGTGATTAGTCTAAGCTTTCAAGATAGCTCCCGACTTAAATGTTTGTAGAAAGGAGTAAAGTTTTACTTTTTAATCAATGGGATGAAACATAGTTATAAACTCTTTAATCCACTAGATTTAGCTTAATGTTATCCCTAAATTCCCTCTTTCCCCACCTCCCCAATCAAAACAGCAATCCCAGTGCTAAATCTAGCAATAGAAGGCCTAGGTGAAATATTTTACAATTTCTGACTATTTATTAAGTGTAACCGTGTCCAAGTATTCTCTACAGTGATAATGAACACAGCGTACAGTGCATAATATTCTTCTTTGCTGTATGTCAGAGAGCGTAAACACAGAAAGCCAAAAGCCCTTAATCTCTCAGGCAAACCTGTCCAGGTTGCAGATAAGGGCCTCTCAAATAGGTCTGCAGTCCCAAAACACAATTCATTTCAATTCAGAAAACTAATATCTAAATTAGCTTTCATAATTGCATCACCTGCTGCAATGAGAGTAGAGCCTGATCCCAGCCTTCTATGTCAAATAAAAACATTCTCATTCATTTTATTAGAAATAAGTTCAGAAGCTTAGAGAACTGATGATATTTGAAAGCTAGCTACATAAAACTATATTTGAACAGTTTAATGTTTCTATTCTCTCTGGGCATAAAATTTACACTTTTTATAACAGACTTTTTTTTCCTTTGAACCCATTTTCCCTTGATATCAGGTTGCAAAGTGCTATCCACCAAAGCATTTCTCCAATCACTAAAGAAAGACCTTTTGTGATATTTTTAATTAGTTTTAACCTTCTTTACATCTTCAAGCATAGTTATGGACACTCATTGATTTTAATTACCATACTGATAGCTTACTAGTTTGCACTCCTTATTAAAATGACCTTCTAACATTTCTTTTGAAAGAGTCCTCCACAAAGGGTTTTTTTTTACTTTTAAAGCATTGATTTGAATTTGTTTGGATGTTCTGTGTTAAAAAGGTGAGGATTGTAAGAAAACTTTACATGTTTATTAATTTGCATAAACATAAGGGTTTGTCACGTAAATGTGAAGCTTGTAAATTCATTACATCTATGAAAAGAAACATAAAACTGTTACCAGCAGCAGTGTTCAATATTAATTCTCATTTGCTCAACTTCTAACTAATCTCACTAGGGTGTTTATCACCTAGAGACAAAATTTGCATACAGTAATACCGCTTATAAAGCAGTTCTCATTAAAGTTGTATGCACCTTCTATTCCAAAGAGAAGGAATTTTCCAGTTGACCTCCATAACTAAATCATACATTTTCCCAGTTTTTCAAATACCCACGGCTCAGTTCCTTGGATCCTCAGACTCTACTCTTAGTTTTCTACATAAAGTTGTACGATACTTAGGAAGCATAACACGTTTTAATAATAGTGTGGTATTCTTGCTTCTTCTCCTTCTTTCTTTCTTGTCTAAGTCATACAAACTCTGTGAATTCCCTACTTTATTCTTGATAAAACATATTGAAACAAGGTCTTGCCCTTCCCTGCATGAGAAAAAGATTTGGAGACATACCATAGAAATATTTCCCTGTTTGTGAATCAGATGTATCAAGATCTTTGCACTCCCTCAAAATTATGAAACAGTAGCACAGTTAGAGATTAAAGTCTTTCCAAAAGGAACAGAAATATTATAAGATTTTAGTCCTGCTTCTTTTTTCATCAGTCAAGAATTTTGAATCAAACATAGAGGAAATTTGACACTCTCTCTTTTGTTTTTTTTTTTCCTCCCTTGAAGCAGCACCAAATTCGTTCTCCCATCTGAAGTGTGCTCTATATTTGCTAAGACACAATGTCTTCCTACTATGATGCCATTCTTTGTGTCCTCATCGTTCAAATACTACTCTATATTGGGGATTACCTGTCTTCCAATTCAAAGCAGTAAGATATTTACATAATCTAACAAGCTTCAGTTGTTCTCTAGCTAATAAGTTGACAGATATACCTCTTTTCCTTTGCCTTTTGATTAGTGAATATTTAATTTATTTTGGAAACCTTGGAGTTTTAGACCTAGGTCCAAATTTAGGGGCCTATATTCTTATTTGGTTTCGACCTTTCATCTTCACTGGTGAACAACTACTTAACCTTTATTCCTGATTTAATGTTTTCATTGATCCTGGTCTCATATCCCATTCATAGGAATTTATTAAAGAATAAATACAAAATAAATACAGGTATGTATTTGCAAAGCCAAAGCAAGTTTGTCTAGAAAGTAAAATTAAAGAAGAACAGTTCCTAAGGAAAATAACTAATAAGGTAGCACACAGTGGTATCCTCAAGTGTCAGAATGTGATAACTGCAATTACTAAAACTATCTAGAGCTTCGGAGTTCTAGGGAAGAAAGGATTCTTGCCTTTTTACTTTCCTTTAATAACAGCAAATATTTTTATTAATTCTTTTAGGGTTTTATTTGTTTGTTTGTTTGTTTCCAGACCTTCTGTTCAACAGAAAGTTGTCTGGACTGTGCACTATAAAGAACATTTCTATTACCAGCTTTGGTTAGTTTGCATAGAGCCATTGCTGCAAGGTGGCTGTGAAGTAACTCTCAAGACAGATCTCCCTGACATACACTTGCCCTTGTTTGGTAAAAACTTTTCATAAGAAGAATTTTGAAGACTCGGTAATAATAGAGGCATTCAGGACTCTTAAACTGGTTCAGTTTCCACAATCTCTGGTAAGCGGAGTTTTGGCCTTAGCTCAGGCCTGATTTGGAGGAGTATTAAGACAGATAAGAATTACCTGGATTTTAATCTCTTTTCATTTTACCACATTTTCATCACCTAATGCTGCAGGTTTTGTTAATCTCCTATAAAAATATGATATATATGTACAGACAAAATTTCCTCCTCTCATAGCCTTTTATTACCATGATTCTTTTATAGTACATATTCACCACAAGCATTTTCTGTGACTCCAAATGATGAACTAAGAAAGCCAGAGTTATATTTGTGCCAAATGAAAAATTGATTCCTGGAATATCATTGATTACATTGAAATAAACAAAATCCTTTAAAATGCATATCAGAATTTGAACTAACGTATAGAAGCAAATCTCTTTAATGCAAATGCAACTTTCATTAAAACATGAAGCTCTGCATAAAGCTGAACTGCACTATTGTGTATTAAAACAAAAAAAAAAGAAAAAAGGAAAGGAAAAATTGAACGCAGAGGTTATTATTATTGTAGAATGAAGCATATACATATTAGTATGTGTTCTAAACTACATTGATGCAGACCATTCAACAGATGTCTGGATCTCAAACCACCAAGCGTTTAAGCTAGTTTTCTAAACAAATTCTCTTAGTGAAAAGTAG
This sequence comes from Pterocles gutturalis, assembly GCF_000699245.1. NCBI lineage: Eukaryota > Metazoa > Chordata > Aves > Pterocliformes > Pteroclidae > Pterocles > Pterocles gutturalis. The sequence goes on along the minus strand of NW_010108270.1, from coordinate 16,134 downwards.
TTTAAAGACTCTAGCTCCTCTCACAATGACAATGACTCTACACAGTGAAGTGATGATAATAAATATTTTTTGGAGATAATTTTCTAACTTTATTTTCATGATATCTTTGTCTATCTGTCATGTGCTAATCTGTTTTTTATGTAAAATGTGAATTACAATCTAAAGCTTCAACATTTGGTGAAGCCACAATGTTTTATGCTTTCTGATCTCTCCAACTGTTTTTGGAATTACCCGTTCTTAAGTGTGAATATTTCCTGCCATATGTCAACTACACCAGACACAAATGAAGTGCAAATCATGTGCATTTTAGATTAAAAGACCTCATAAATAAGTCATCTGCACATTGCAGTATCTCTGCACTTTCTTAATAGAATTTCAGGACACAAATATAACTGATCATAGCCTTGTTTGATGACTTTCTAGCTTACTCTGTTGGTCAGATTGTCCAATATTAGAGAGATCAAGGAGTTCAAAGCCAAAGCAGACAAAAAAAGTGTTCAATTTTATTTCATATGTATCTCAATCAATTAGGTTTCATAAAAGAGACTTCTAGCTGGTCTAAAACATTTCTAGCTGGTCTAAAACATATAACTTTAAGTTATACTTCAGTTAAAGAAACATGAGCTATTCAAGAGCTTTGGACTGTTCCCAGATTTTTCCCCTATCTCCTCGAAATTCACTTTATCTAAGAGTAAGATTATGTTAAGGGAAAGAACAATGTTTTTCATCCAGTGAAGGTTTAAGTGGCTTTTATTGTCTTAAATTATTTTAAAGTAATTGACCCTTAAACATAGCATATAATCAGCATTTTCTCTTCCTCAGAAAACAAAACACTTTATTACAGTAAAAGGGAAGAATAATTGGTTTTGCATGTAAAAGTTATTTTCAGTAATTATCTCTATAGATGCAATAATTGCCTCTATAGATTATACTTGCCTTTTTATCAATAGCTGAATTCTTCCTTATTTATTTTTAGAATGTAGTTAATAGGTATAAAGTTAATTATCATAAGGCAATCAGGGCAGTAGTTTAAAATATCAAAACACAAACATATTTCTGCTTTACAAACAGTTCTACAATTCAGAATCTTTCCTGTGGTATTTTTTTGGTGTGGAATGGACCTTGTGCATTTATAATTACCACTACACTTCTTCTACCATGAGGAGAATCAGTCAGTACACATATTAGCAAATCTTACTGAATGCTTCATTCCCTCAGTCTTCTCACCATGTTCTGCCACTCTGTAACATCATGTCTCAGATCTACATGAATACTTTAACAAAATGAAAGGGAAGATAATACTTTCCTGATGCTAGCACAGTGGATCCTACCATAAAAAATAGATTTTTACAGTGAAACTTATGACCGTAAGCAATTCCCCAGGCAAACAGAAATAGGTCTTTTTCCTTAAGAGAAGTGAACTTCAAATAAAAGGAGTTGAATATGGTGCTAAATAAAAAGCAATGTCATAAAGTTTAAAGCATATTGACGAAAAAATATTTATATACGAGCAGTATTGTACAGTAAACGAACCTCAACTTAAATGCTTAAGACTTCACAACTAGAAATAAAAATCTTAATTGAAATGGATATATATAATTTCAGCTAAACATGTGTGAGATGTGGTGCTATTAGGCTTTATATACATTAAGCAAAATATCACATTTTTAGTGTCAAAACTTATCTGTAGAAGTTAAATATATCAAAATAGCCACACTATGCAAAATGCAGAATCTTTAATACATACAATGTAAGCCAGGTTTCTTGCTGGTGATAGCTACTACATTGGATTCAACAGTTGCATTGACATAAAACTGTGAAGAATGTGGTCAACAATTAACAGCTGGTGGAGAAACTAATTTAGCATTAGTTTAACATTGATTTATCATTACTTTAACATTAGCTCACAACTTTGCAATGGACAAAGATGTTCAAAAGTTAGAGTTCACTAACAAAAATAAAATACTGCTTCATTTCAAGAATCCAAATAAAAGCCATCAGACAAACCAAAAAAATGTGAAACTGCTTAAGCTTTAGGTTCTGGAACACTGTAAAAAAACTGGAGACATTTTTGACACATACCGAATAGTTGTCCTTTCTTGTTCAAGTACGAAATACTTATGTGGAGTAGGAATTTTCTTATCTTTGGTGTACTGCATTGTTTCAATTAAAATGTTTACAGTATAATGTAGCACTAGATGCTTAGGAACACTGAGGAAGTTTTATTAAAACCACACAATGGGATGATTCAGAAAGTTCAACATGCTGTGTAGACATTTATTCGTGAAACAACCATTGTCATTATGACAAAACTTATAATTGCTAGCTTGAAGAAATTATAATTTCTTTATTATATCCAACAAAATACATTTTTCATTGTAGTACTATTTAATTGGTTGCTTTGACTATATTTCATTTCTTATAGCCTGAATATACAGATATAATTCAAATAACTATCTGAATTTTTTCTTGTATAACTTTATTGCTGAATGTAGTAACTAAACTAGAATGTTATGGTAACATGTTAAGTTCTTTAGAAAATAAGCATCGTACTCATGGAGCAGGCCTATCTTTGTTTCTGCCTCAGTCAAAGTCCTTAAGTCAAAATGTGTAAAATCTTTGTATCTATAGTTATAGAAAAAAAAAATCTAAAAATGCATTTTTTAAAAATTAACATTTAACTTGAGGAGAGGGTTGTTTTCTTCCTGTTGAAAGCTATTCACCAAGGCCCAGTTTTTATGAGTGCCTAATGTGCTGTCAAGAATTTAGAAGTGGATGCAATAATATAGTTGTCATAAGTATATATTAGTATGTTATGTTACGATTTTACAATTTGAAAAATATACATTATTGATATTTAACAGTTAAACAAGAAAAAAATCCCAGACTAATTTCAGAATTTACTGTAGTAGTTTCTCTAGAGGTCAATCTGTATATTTTCTGTGGAACTGTCATTCTTCCCTGAAGTGTAAGTAACATCCTTCAGACTTGCATTGCTAACATTAAGTCATCTATGGATATTGATTTTTTTTTTTACCCTGTATAATATAAAAAAATATAATAATGAATGTTTCTGAAATTCATAATAGAAAAAATGTTACACAAATGTTCATCTGATCAATTTAAAAATTCAAGAGACAATAAAAAGTGGATGAATTACAGATAGCCATTCTGACAGATAACAGGTGTTACAGAATGACAGGTGTTACAAAGTCATTGTCTGATTTTGTAAAGAGAATAAACTCAGCTGAGTTGAAACAAAAATAATTAAATAATAATTAAAACATAGAAGGAATTAAAATAGTGAAGGTTTGGGTTTGTTTTTCCTTACCACCCCCAACACCTCAATTTAATTTAGAAGAACAGAAGTTGCAAAAGCACTGAGACATTTTACCTTTAGCATAAAAAGTTTTCATATCTTAAAAAATCAAACGCTAAATACAAAGTAGTAGTTGCCTGGGTATTGACAGAGCCCGTGTTTCAAAGCTTTATTTAATTTCTAGTATACATTTTATCCATATTAAGTGTTTTATTTAGATGTATTTTCATCACACTTAGTAAAAGATCCTGTCAACTAGTAAAGGTGTGCACATGATACATTAAGACTAAAAACTGCGAAACTGTTATTAATATATAAAATTTAATTAATTTTGACACAGGAGTTGGTAATTTTTATGTTCAGAAGAATTTGATAAAATATTTTTAGTAAACTAGAGAAAACTCACTTGAGATGATAGAAGTGATTTAACTGCTACATTTTACTAAGTACCAGCCTTTCAGACAAAACATTTTCAACTGTTACGGTACTCAAGATTTGTTAATTTGTTTTAACGAATATTAAGAAAAACAAAAGCAAGTCAGTGAAATAACTGAGCCACTCCTCATAAGACTTGCTCTCTAAGTCCTTCATGAGCTTCCTTGGTCTTCTTTGGACACAATCCAGGACATATATTAAAGCAGTACTTAAAATGGAAAATGGATTTTTGATGACACAATCGATTGGTTTTACGCTTCTTGGAATTTCATGGCTGCATCCACAGAAGTGTTGATACAGAGCATCGACTATGACATTGTCACCTTTTCCCCATGGATCAAGTCCTAATTTCACAAATCATACTGTTCCAAAATAAAAGTGATTCGTAAGTTGTGGGGAACTCCCAAAAAAAAGAAAAGAAGAAGAAATAACAGAAGTGCTGAGATATAGCTTTTTTCTTAAGATATTACAGGTAGGGACTGTAAGTGCCCTTGTAAACATTTGGAAATATTCTCTTTAAATGTCTGATCCCAGGGCATTGACAGGCATCCTATTTGTCTTCAGAGGTTACTTATACAAATTTTTCTCCCTGTTGATCAAGATTTTACCATTATAACTAAGACAGAGAATACGTTTTCGTAGTACAATTTTGATATGACAGCTTAGATTACATCAAAATGTTCATTATAATACCATTTTCACTCAGCTATGCTTCCTTAGATACTTATGCTGAAAAGAAAATACTCTTTTAGGCAGCTGTGATTGCTTCCTTTCACTTTATCCAGACAGTTGCTCAGCTTTCTTTTTTTTAAAGGACATATCTACCCTGCAGTAGTATAGAGAAATAGAGCTGCACAGCAGAGTACAGGGAAATCAATAAAAGATTTGAAGAAGTTATGTCAGTTACTTGATATAGTCCAGTTAAGTGGCCTGGAGCTCTGGCTAAGGTAATATATTTTATCAGGAATTTATCTTATTAAAAGACATGTTGTGGGCTACTTACCTTATGTGAAACTCTGTGTTGCAGTAGCTGCAGTGTTCTGAGCACCTGACACAGCCTGGACTTGTTTATTCTGTTCTGCAGTGTGTGATGCTGAAGAGGCTGCATTAGTTCTTGTTAGAGTGGAGCAAAGAAGGCAAGGATGTGGATTAATGGGAATGTCTGGCAGGTCAAGAACCCCCCAGATTATTTTATCTGCCAATAAGGAGTGCTGGATACAGAAGGGTGGAAAAAAGATGAGACCAAGTTCTAGATTTGTAAAGACATCTTTAAGCAATACTGTCATACGTTACTTTCCAGCACTACCTGAATTCTCAGTAATAAATGGGGAAAATAACTTTTCCCCTCCACACAAAACTTACCCTCTCGTGAATAAGAAAGATTACAGAAGGATGGCTCAGATGAATGTGGGACTAAGAAATCTGAGTTTCTGCTGAAAATCTCTATTGAGAGTCTCTTCTAGTTTATCCTCTGATTCCAGTGCTTCAAATTTCCTTAAATATAAGGGTATTATTTATACTTTCTTTAGTCCTCTTGTTTGTTTGTGGTGGGTTGACCTTGGACTGCAGCCAGCGGCCCACTCAGCCACTCTCAACAGGATAAGAAATCTTGTGGGTCAAGATAAAGACAGTGAGATCGTTTATCCATTACCATCACAGACAAAACAGACTTGGGGAAATCAATTTATTGCCAATTAAAACAGATTTGGCTAGTGAGAAACAAAGACAAAATCTAAAACACCTTCCCTGCCCACAAACACACCTTCTTCCCAGGTTTGACTTCACTCCTTTGTTCTCAACTTCTCTACCTCCTTCCTCTTGCTCAGGGTGGAACAGGGTAAACAGGGGCTGTGCTCAGTCCGTAGCAGCTCCTCTCTGTTGCTCCTCCTCACACATTTTTCACAAGAAAATAACACCTGAAAGGCAGCAACAAAGAAAACAAAGTAGTCCAATTTAAATGCAGGAATTTTACCCTTCTTACTGGGACAGGGGATCCACTACACAGAGCTTGTCTCTTGTGCAGTATGGTCTCAAGAACCTAAAGGAATCTTCCATGTAGAGTCCCTTTGCATTACCTTCAATCATGACAGGTTCATGCAGGAGAAATAGCCTGCGATGACTCTCTCCACAACAGTGCCAGCAACCCCTTTCTTTGCTTCTGCCCAGCAAAACCAGTCCTGCTTCCCAGATGTCCCCAGGGTCCTCAAACAACCAGGCTTTCAGCCAGAACAGCAGACACTGAAGAAGCAAAAATAGAAAGCACAATTAACAGGAAATATTCCCACAATTGCAGTGGAATTGCTTGGCTCAGCAGATATCTCAGGCCTAAACCTGAAGTTTGGGGCACTACAGCCTGGTTCAGGCCCTGTTCTTGTGGAGCGCAAATCAACACCCACAATAATCCAATCTCAAAGCAGTCTGTACACCAACACTGCTAGCGAATCTTCACATCCAGTTTTGGCCTATTGAACCCAGGAGTCTGGTTATGAGAACAGCAGGACACAGACAGCAATATTTACTTCCTAGAACAGCACTCAGAGACCACTGTGTGAACAGAGACCCATCGATAAGAGGTGATATTTTAATTCACCTCCTCACCCTGGAAACATATGACCCAGGCCGAGAATGGTTTAAGTTCTGTAAAAGCCATACCAACCCAACCTACACAAGAGGCACTTCCCTCCTGCTCCGAGTATCACAGAATCCTAGAATCGTAGAATGGCCTGGGTTGAAAAGGACCATAGTGATCATCTAGTTTCAACCCCCCCGGCCATATGCAGGGCCGCCAATCACTAAACCAGGCTGATCAGAGCCACATCCAGCCTGGCCTTGAATGCCTCCGGGGATGGGGCATCCACAACTTCCCTGAGCAACCTGTTCCAGTGCCTCCCCACTATCACACTAAAAATTTTGTTCCTAAAATCTAATTTAAATCTACTCTCTTTCAGCTTAAAACCTTTACCCCTCATCCTAATACTACACTCCCTGAATAGTGTTTCCCCATCTCTCCTGTGGGCCCTCTTCAAGTGTTAGAAGGCTGCTGCCTGGAGCCTTCTCTTCTCCAAGCTAAACAAGCCCAGTTCCCTCAACCTTTCCTCATAGGAGAGGTGCTCCAGCCCTCTGATCATCTTAGTGGCCTTCCTCTGCACCCGCTCCAAGAGCTCTAAATCCTTCCTGTGCTGGGGGCCCCAGGCCTGGACACAGTACTCCAGATGGGGCTTCACAAGAGCCGAGTAGAGGTGCACAATCACCTCCCTCTCCCTTCTGTCCACCCCTTTTTTAATGCAGCCCAAAACACAGTTGGCTTTGTGGGCTGCAAGCAGGCCCTGCTGGCTCATGTCCAGCTTCTCATCCACCAGGACCCCCAAGTCCTTCTCCACAGGGCTGCTTTCAAGGAGATCTTCCCCCAGTTTGTATAAATACCTGGGGTTGCCCCAACCCAAGTGCAGCACCCTGCACTTGGCCCTATTAAACCTCATTAGGTTTACACGGGCCCACTTCTTCAGCCTGTCCAGTGATGCAGTATCTGTATCATCCCTGCTGGCACCAGCCAGCCAACATTCAGCAGCTCTGAGCAGCCTGAGCCACCATGAGGAACTCACGAGTAGGACCACCACTGAGCTCAGCAGTGTGTTACCCAGCCAGCAGAACAGCCTGTCCTGGGCAAACGTCACCTTCAGCTCTTCTGCACACAAGTGTGGAGAGTGAAGCAAGCCTCTGTGATACCCATGGAAGTATTCTAATGTAGTAATAAAGTTACATTTTAGGAACATTTTTGTAGTGTTCCCTCTGAATTTTAGCTGCCAATACTGTTAATGTTTTGGAAATTACGAATAAGACTGAGTGATGTCATGTCCATTACAGACCACAGTACTACGTTGAATGTTATTTCTAGACAACATCCAGAAATACCTTTATGTCATAGTCATTTAAAAGGTATGAAGGCACTCAGTGTCAGCTGCTTAGCACATATCAAAAGAATATAAAAAAAAATCCATGCTTATAGAGATTAGGAATAGTATTAATTTTAGGTACTGTTTATAATATTGAAAATTATGTTACTTCTTTTTTAGCCACAGTATTATGCAAGGAGAATGAGTCTGCTTCAATATCCGCTATCAAAAATACAGGAGTGTAAAAAACTACAAAAAACTTGCAAAAAAATAGATGAGTTGTTTGGTTATTTTGCTAAATCTACCCTGCAGCTCAAACGTACTTTGATAACCAACAGAAAACACTGCCTGCACAGGAGTCTTTTCTCCTGTAGCTGCATTGTGCAGCAATTGTTTTTCCTCTTTCTGATTAATTTCAAAGCTGAAGTTGCTAAGAGCAATTTTAAAAGAACCTTTCATGAGCAAAATCTAGAAACACTCCCAAACATTTCTGTGTCATTTGGGGTTGGCTGCTCAAGTTCAAGTCAGTTAATCTCCCTTTCTGTGTTTTGGCACTACCCTGTCATTGTGTTTAGAATCCAAATAAGGATTTCTATGGATGATATTAAACAATGATTATCTAAAAAATAACTTATTACAGTATCAAAATTATTTTCTACTAAAGTTAATAGATTCCAGCTGGCACCCGAACTGCAGCTGTACAAGAAATGTCTATAAATACAAATATTTAATGGTAGTGATTGTTGTCTAAAAAAGCATTTTCAATTTCTACCATGAACTGTAGTACTGTTTCATGTGCATATACAGATATAAACAGAAATACAGTGGGAGAAAATCAGATATGTTTATAATTAAAACAAATTAACAACTAACCAGGCAAGGTATTTTTGGTTTCAATTGAGGGAGCTGAACAAGCAAGAAGTATTGTTCATAGAAAATATAATTCACACCAGATAAATACAATCAGACCCCTAAAAAGGATTTTTTTGTAGTGAACTCCAAACACAGCAAAGAAATAACAACAACAAATAAACCTAATACTGTTAAAATTCACAGCAGTGCACTTACAGGTAACTGATCATAAAATCAGTAACCTTGAAAGCTACTTAAATATAGCAGACTTCACAAATCCAGAAAAAATATATGAAGAACCATGCCTCTATTAATTTTTCTCACACTTCCAACATTCAATTTGGCTGGGCAAGCAGAGAATGCAAGACTACCATTGATGTGATTTGATTGTTACCATGTATAACTAATGGGGCTAGATGTCATCTATTATTAAACAGGAACCCAGAAATTTTTTTATTCAAGGACTGTTGTTTGTTTTTAAGACATTTCCTTTTTTTTTTTTTTTTTTTTTGTTCTTGCTTTATTGCACATGGAGTTTTCTAAAACATCTATACTTTGCACTGAATTAAACATTACTTAATATATAGATTTTTTTTCTTAAAAATCTGTTGTTACAAAAAATGTATGCAAGTGTTATGAAATTTAGTAGGAAAATATTTAACAGGCAATTTAATTAAGAGCTAGATGATTTCACACATTTCCATATGTGAAAACTAATTAGTAGCATGTTTTAAATAATGAGGAATGAAAATTTAGTGTATAGTATCATCTTCCTTGCCTTTTTCATTAATGTCAAATCATACTTTTAAGTTGCAGAAAACCTAGGTTCCCAGATCTGCAAAGGAAGACAGGAACTAAATGCCGGTGTTAAGGTCTTCTCATTATGGCTTTCCTCATATTGTACACAAACGTGAAGCTATATGAAGTTTTTAACAACAGGCTCTAAACGTCTGCAGCTTAGGAGATATAGAACAGCCTGCATTCTGATAATGCCACAAGCTAAGGTGATTAATTCAGAGTTAAATCCTAGCAGGATTTACAATCTGAACACTTCTAGCCCCAGCTGCCAAGAGAAAACACCAAATTCCCCGCAAACACAGTCTGAGATGGTGATAATGCTTCCATCAAGCTCTTTTTTCATTACCTTCCCCTACTTTTGTCCAACAAACTAATACTTGGAGAACTTGCCTTGGGTAGAGGTTTTTGGTTTTGTTTTTTTTTTTTTGTATAAATTCTCTACCTGTCTTTCTTCTAAGCTGTTTCTCTTTTCATACAATATTTATTAAGCCAGAGAGTCAGAAGGTGAAAATGATTCCTCAAGTCAGTGATCAGGGCATTTACTAGAAAGAATGGACATAATGAGTCACATTCTTATCCCAGGGAATATATGCTGAAAACCTACAGATCCTGCATATCTATCTGTAGGACAAAAATATTGTGGCTTTAACTTCTTTTCTGTGGTGTGCAGGGATGTACTCTAGTCTTAATTGCAAAAAAAACTGTTGGAGGTATTCACAACCACACAGTACTAAAGTAGCTTAGGTTGTACTTCCCTATGCAAGAACATGTAAACAGCATGTCATACCATATTACCTTTTGGTGGTCACCTGTTTGCCTCAGAGTGGTATCCCTATACAACGCAAATTTATTGAAGTGTGTTGCAGAGACCACGCTTGAGAAACTTTGGTTAGAAATTCAACTGAACTTTGTATACCCTCAGTAGTAAATGGCAGTTAGGTGTTCATTTGATTCCTAGATCTTACCTTGAAGAAGGCAACAGATATTTTCCAGTTTTTCCTGTAATACAGTATTACCTCTTTAATGAGCTGATCAGATTACTGGATTGCTAAGATTCATTCTGCATGTAAACCCAGAAAACTATCACTATAACTGGGACTGAAGTGAAAATTAAGAAGTGGGATGGGGAAAAGAGGTGAAAACATGAACAACATTTTGGTACAAACCCCTTTAAACACATGCCTTTCTTTTCTCAAATTTTCCTGATTGCAAAAGTCTCAAAACTTAAATGGAAAACAGACAGGTTAAGAAAAAACACTTCACCAATAATAATCCTTGAAGCATTATTTGGTTGTCCAGTATTTTCCTTTCTTGCTGCTTTTCTATCTAAACTAGGCAAACACTGTTCTCTCTTAAATCCAATGAAAGTTCTTTTTCCTACTCTTCATAGCCCAGTTTATCAAAAAAAAAAGAAAGAAAAAAAAAAAGTGGTTTTATCAAGAATGTATTTTAACTTACTTCATGATAGTTTTTGTCAACCAGTGAAAGTTTGAAGTTAATATGTCAGTAAAATATAGAACTAGTTTCCAAATATATAATTTGAATTTTAAATTATTTGAGAGTGTTCCTCACATGAAGTGAATCAGTATAATCCCTTGTATGAGTTCCTTGCAAATCAGCCTTCTCAAAACAAAACCAATCTAAAAACCCTTTGATACTGACAGAAAAAACAGTATGCAAAATCTTAGGAAGATTGATTTCTTTCTGGGATGCCTGTTTTTGTATCTATGTGAATATATAGCTCATAGGCATGATGTGACATTTTTATAGATAAGAAAAAGGTTATTCGACAATGTTTATTACTAAACTGAAAGATTTTAACACTTAAATTATTTTTTAAAATAATCTGCAAAACATTAGTTGATAATATTTGTCAAATTACATCTTTACTCAATGACTGAAATTAGGATTGGCAGATATTTGCCTTAATATTCAGCAAAGTTGTAGTCATGGTGTTGACTATGGACTTTTTGAGTCTCTTACATTTATCTCTGGAGAAAAACAATGAGGCATATAAGTGTTGTTAATTTAATCCGTGTACCATCATTGTATTTTTTATGAGTCCTGTGTCTTACCCAAGTTACCAGACAATAATAAAGATAAATAAGCATCTGACAGAGCTCTACAGATACTATTCTAAATGACTGAGTCAGACTGAAATTTCTCATATTGTCTAACATTTAACAACGCAAATAATTCAAGGACAGTTACATTCTGCACAGGTTCTTCATCATTTCGATACCTTAAAGCCACAAGGATAGTTTTTAATTGTTTATGTGATATATCATTTGATTGTCTCCTTCACTCTGTACCAAAAAAGAACACAGTAAATTAATAATAAGCTCAGGCACAGCTGCAAAGTAACTGCTACAGTATAAGACTGATTTATATCTAAGGTGATGACGCCTGGACTCCAGATAACTAAATAAGGAATATAAATTTCCTGCAATGTCTCAGATCACGATCACAAGTTTGATATTCCAAATTTCTGTTGATACAACAGACTTTGATATATGGCGCTATGGTATACACTTGTGTGAATTAACTTTGAAAGTATAAGAGTATATAGGAGTTGAATGACTTTCCAGGATATATTCTGTAGCTCTGTCACACATTTATATGGAGCAGCAGGTACTGAGTTTCTACATGAAAGTAATAATGAAAAGTAATGCAGACAGAAATAGCTTGCCCCTAGCAAGACTAATGGCAAGGTCAGATTGCACCAATTAAATGGGAAAGCCTCCAAGATAAAGTTCATTCCACACATTATGAGCTTTTTCCTTCCTTCTAAACAAGTTACAAGTATAAGGCTGCTTTACTGTAAATCATAGTTGTACAACATAAAGTGACTGTGAAAAAAGGCTCTTAAAATAGTAAACAAGAATATTAGACAATGTAAATGAAAAAAAAAATCTGCAACTGACAAAATACAGAAAATAACTTATTTTAAATATTCAGAAGTACAGAACAACTGCTGTCAATATATTCTTAACTGCTAAACACTTTCAGAATTTCAGCATTATTGTTCCTTTACATTTTGATGAAGATTCTGAATAACGGTTAAAAACAATATTTAATAATTAAAACTACATAAAACTGGTAAGTAGGTTGACATTTTCTCTTTTGAAGTATGATTACTTTGCAGTCATCTGTGAGAAAACTCTCGTCTTGCTAAATTTTGGTCCTCAAAGCTGATTACAGATATCTCAACATTACACATCTCTCCAAGGCCAGAATCTTACATTTCAAGTCCCTGCTTGCTCAATGTTAGTTTGAAACTTAGTTTCAGCCCTTCTTAGGTCTGAAATTAGAGGTAAATGAGCTGCTGTCTCACTAAACTATAATATGCAATTTGAACAAAAGCCAGTTTCAACTGATCCTGCATGCAGGCTCCTAACTGGTGTGGTGCAAAGTAAACTTTCACCACTGTTTTTCTCCATTTAAGCCACTGCCTTATGGAAGGAAAGCAGTAGACCCCTCAAAATTTTGCAGAGATAGATAAGACCACCATCACAGAAATTACAGTTTGCAGAGACCTCTGTATGATACCATGGTCCATCACTTGGAATAAACACTGCTTTGTGGTACTCTTAGGAGAGTTAAACAAAGCATATGGATGAAAATAAGGCAGTTTGAGGTTACTCTAAACAGAAAAAAGAAAAGCCTAAAACCATTAAAATTTCATCTAAAATGTTTTGGTTAATTGTTTACTTCATGGTTTTTGTATTTATCATCTGCAAATTATGGAAATGGAAATAAATAATTTTAATAATAACAATAACAACAATAATTATGACATGACAGTGCCAGCACTCTTTCAGAATAGTGAATCTTAAGAAAATGTTGACACTATTCTGAGAGGGAATTTCAAAGTCTCAGAAGGAATAAGAGAATTCATATTGAAGCTTAATAACACCGTGATCTTAGAGGCCAGCCAAAATATAAAATCTTCACAAAAAATGCCCACAGACAGACAAAAGAGCAAAAATTCTCACCCAACATATTTTCTGCTATTAATAATTTTGAATAGAATGCAATGGGGAAAATCATGATCCCTTGATGAACAAGTTTTAAACTCAGAGAGAAATGAAATAAGTCAGAAGTTGATTAGTAGTTACACAGAAAATAAAGCTTAGATGAAACAATTCATTCTGACATGATGAAAGTGAGGGTTGGTACAGAACTACAAATGAGATTTATTTACACTGTCAATGGAAAGGAAAATACAGAGAAAACACCAGATATGTTCCTCTCCAGATATCTTGTCTGCAATAATGCACTTATGCATTAAACAGCAGAATGTGTACAAAAGTTAAAAACTTTTTATTCTACTGCATTTGATAAGACACAAACAAATTGTGGGGTGAAATTTAGTTTTATTTTTTCTTAATGACTTAAATAGAGACAGAATTTCCACCAAACTATCTTGAATAAATCTCTGTTCTAATTAGACAACTCTAAGTGTAAGAGAAGTCTGATATTCAAAATGGCTAAGAAACAAAAGGTTTTTATTTAGATGCTTGAATGCTATCACTTTGTTACTGATAAACAAGTTCAAATTCACTACAAAAAACCAAATTCATTATTTATATGATGTGTCTAAATGGAGGAGCTTCAGAAAGTGTATTCCCTTCCTCTTAATACAGTCGTGAGAATGATGGTGAGACTCAGTTCAGCTTAGTTAATATGTGACAAATTCTGTGCAGACAAATGGTAACTCTCAAATCTTGATTAGAAAAGTCACTGTACAAAAACGACTACTCAGAGTTGGTTTTATGACTTGTATTTTTTCACTTCACAGTTTAATCATTTTGTTTATTGTTTAGTTTGTTGCCCATGGATACAAAAGAGAGCTATGTGTATCAGAAACAAGTTACATGTATTTGCAGCCTGAATGAGGATGCATACACACACGTGCACAGATACCATTTAAATGTAAATTAATTCAATAAAGACAGAAGATATCCTTATCCTTATATAAGGATCCATGCAACCTACACATCATTTTTAAGGTCAAATAATAGAATAAACTGGCAACATACTTTGTACGTGGGCCTGGTTAGGGATTTCTGGCAACTTCTCATTGGAAAGCTTGAGCTGTAAACATAGAACCTACAGAAGCCTGATCCCCTTACTTGCATGTGGTGGTGTTAGCTTCCTACTTTTCTTTGTATTTCTTCTATTTGTACTCTTTTAGTGACAAAACTGTATGTAAATGGTGTGACAACATAGTTGAACAGTAAAGAGGAAGACAAAAAATTTAGGTCCCCTTTTTGCAAGGTTTGGAGCAAGGATTTAAATGTAGGTGTTCTGATGCTGAGGAAGAACATATACATATATATTTTACATGTGTACATCCAAGTGTGTGTACTATAGATATGTGCACAATCCTGCTAAGTGGATTGTCGAGTCAGTACGTCTTGAACCAATGAACATCCATTACAACTTGAAGAGGAGAAGCTGAATGAAAGCTCTAAAACCAGGTAACAAGTAGTCCTATTTGTTAACTGTGATCAGATTCAAATAAATTAGGTGAAAATAGTGATTTGAATTTAGGCTTTTCACCTTCCTTGAGAGTAGGAAATTGGCTATTTCAATAATCTCCGTCTCTCTCTCCCCCCCCCCCCCCCCCCCACTCTTTATTCTTTTTCTTTGTTTAAAACCTTGAATGAAGATATAATTAAATAATAGACCTACATAATTGAAATTTCAAGAAGATTTGTGCAACTGAAGTACTTGTCTGCTTTTCAAAATAGAATGTAAATGATATTAATAGTTTTTCATCCAAAGAGTTAAGCTTTCCAAACACAATGGAAATGCTGTCTATGTAAAAAGAGCCATAATTATTCCACCACTCAATCATAAACATATAATTCTTTGTTTTATCTAAAGAAGACTTAGAGAGAAAAAATAATTTCCTCATGTATGCAATATGATTACACTCCAGGTCAAGCTAGAAAAGAAAATAAAAAGCTTTGTACTATTCAATTTTAGTGTTGCTTTGTCACGCAATTGTGATGATACATATATAAATTAAACAAAAATACCTGACAGTCTGGCAGGCTGAAGGAGATTCAGGGTACCTTGAATGTTCGGATCAGAAGAGATAAGAGTGATGAATTACCAGTGATAACAAGTAAAGACTATCAAGGTACAATTTTCTTCAAATTATAATTATTTTTATTGTATACATTGTATTACTGAATCTCCTGCAACATGTTGACTATATTAATTCTCTTTAGGAAATATTTATTGAATTCAGAACAGAATAAATTCTGGGCTTTCAGTCAATTTCCTTATTGTCCTTGATGCATAGCAGTCAGGCATTAATTCTGGGATAGCCAGTGTGTACCTCAGAAAGGAATCTGAATTGGAGTATCTAATTTAAATAGAAATTAGGGTTCTTTTAAAGGGATTCAGAAAACACAAAACTCTTAGTAAAACAAAACAAAACAATAGAAAACAAAACAAAACAAAACATCATGAAGCAAAATCCTTGGAAGAGCTTTTGAATTATTGATCAAGTTCCTGCAGAATCATTCTTAAAATGAAGTGAAATTATAGAAGGTTATTTGTATTGCTGGGATGAAGTGTTCAGTATTTTCCTTCCTATTTACTTAAGTAACATTTTCTAGGGAGAATATTTTGATGGTGACATTTATTTGTCTCATTTATGACAAAAAAAAAAAAAAAAAAAAGCACACCACCAACCAAATAACAAATCAATGACTTTTCTAGTAAGTACTAAGCAAAGTGATTACCGAAGTTTATTCAAGGACACTGTTTAAGACTTTCTATTTCCGTATGGTTTTATAGAATCACAGAATCATAGAATGG
>NW_010108269.1:0-7776 GCF_000699245.1 Pterocles gutturalis | reverse complement strand
GGACCGGCTGCGCCAGGAGGACACTGAGATCTCGCCACCTCTCGGGACCATCCCAGGGACCATTTCACATCCGGGGGGACCACTGTGCCCATCCCCTGGGGATCCCCGTGGAAGGGGAGGTACAGTCCTTCCCCAGGGATGCTGTGGATGCCCCATCCCTGGAGGGGTTCAAGGCCAGGCTGGATGAGGCTTTGGGCAACCTGGGCTGGTGGGAGGTGTCCCTGCCCATGGCAGGGGGTGGCCCTGGATGGGCTTTAAGGGCCTTTCCAACCCAAACCATTCTCTGATTCTATGAATCCCTCTCCCTTCACCCCCCGCTGCCTGGGCAGAGGGGAGCTGAGCCCACCAGGAGCCCAGCGGGGCTGAGCCGCGTACCGGCTGAGGAGCTGGTTTTGCACAGCAACCACAGCCCGGAGTGTATAAATAAACCCCAACCTTTGCACTTCTGACACTTCTGGCAGCAGGGTAGAGAGTTTATCTGCTGCCCCTGATCAGGCTTATTTATAGCACACTGGACAAAGCCAGAGAGAGAAGAAAAAAAAAGGAAAAAAAAAAAAGAGTGGTGCGTACTCCTGTTACACCAATGCAAAGCACATGCTGAGTGCTACCATGCTGGGTTTACACTTCTCACGAGCAGATGCAGAGGCACCGTGATCGCTCAGGGCAGCACAGAGTAACCTCCAGGCTCAGCACCGGCGGCTCGACGGCACAAGACACGCAGATCCCTCAGGAATGCTCCATCCTGGGGCAATACCCACTTCTACACCCTCAGAAGGGTCTCATCCAGCTGCAGACCCAACCTCCCAGCAACGCTCAGCCTTCACGCACAATTTGGAAAATAGGCGCTTAAAACACCCGCGTACAAACTGAGCCCACCCAGCACCAAAAGAAATGACCCCAGTGCTCCTGTGCTGGGATCCCATCCTGCCCCGCAGCCCTCCGGGGGCCAGAGCTCGCTCTGCAGCCCTCTGACCGCTGAGCTTTCTGCTAAACTCATCAGCGGATCCACAGCCAAGGTGCATTTTTTCCTTAGTGCAGATGTGTGCAAACTGCCAATTAGTAGATGTTCATCTAAGCCAGTTTGCTTTTTTCTTTTTCTCCCCTCTGTTCATATTCCTTATGATATCTAATATTAAGGGTGCGTTAGAAAAGCCCGCTGCTTTCAAAGGAAATAACTTCAGATCGTGGAAGAAAACAGTTTCTCCTCTCCCACAAAACTCAGATTTAAGAACATTCTCACTTCCACATCGAAATGAAACGAAAGCTTTCCAATCCATCATGCAGAACCCAGGGAACATCCACACCACGAGTCACTAACCTGACGGGATAAACCGGCGTGCAGGGGATCCACCATCAGACACCCGAACACGGAGAGACGCAGCCGCAGCTCCCCGCCATCCCAGGTGTGGGCACCACCACCAGCCCCCTTCGCACGCCCATACACACGTACATTTTGTTTCAGATTAGTCACAGATAAAACTAACTTCCCGCTTCCAGGAAGGACTGCCTGGTTTTACTGGAAGATCACGATCTAGCCACACTTCTCTCTTGCCAGCCCCCTGGTGTTGTCCTTTGTGAGGTCCTTTTCAAGGTGCTCTAACTCACCCCTGGATCCATGGCTTAGATGGAGGAGATGAATTTTGCAGCTTCCCTAAGGGAGAAAACGCCTTTGGGACCCCAGGTTTTGACCAGAACCCCCATCCTCCACTGCAAAATCCACTCCGGACAAGTACAGTCCCACATGGGCTATTACTCAAAACGCTCGTAGACCTCCCGAGGTGGGTGTTTTGCAAGACGTCCCCACCATCGTGTCTGTATTCCAGAGCTCTCACACCCACGACACCCAGCCCATGAAACCCTGGAGCTTCTGGCTTCTTCCTCCTCCTGGGGGGAGTTTCTTGGCAGCTCAGCTCTTGGTCTAAACGCCACAGTGATGTTTCTCTAAGAAACAGAGAAGAAACACCCCCAGATTCAAGGGCAGTTGTTCATTTTGCTTCTTGGGACACAGCCCCAGCATTTAACCCTTGCATCACCCCAAAAATCTTTTCCATAACCCAGATCTTGGCAGGACTGGGCAAAGCCACGGCAACTGGAAGCACTTGGAGCACCCACCACCTCGTCCACATCCATCCCTTCCCCAAATGTTCCGGGCATGGAAACCAGCGATGGAGTTGGGACCAAGCTCTGCTTCTCAGCCGGCTCTGGCTTTGGAGGGCAGCGCAGGACTTGCTGATTTTTTTTGATGGGGTTGGAATAATTAGGATTAATTTTAAATGTCAGCATCAGATTCAGGTTAGCGCTACTCGCTATGTGGAAAGGGCTGAGCTGCCTATAAGAAATGTTACTTTCAAGATGGCATTTAAAGGAGCCCCAGAGTTAATGTGATTTTTGTCTCGTACTGAAAAAAAAAATAAAAAATCCCCAAAACAGGTTTACTGCAAGACAGCACCAAATCCAGCAGGAGGAGAGCAGTCAGCCTCAGCAGACGATCTCTGGGGAAGAAGGACAAATTGAAAAATAAGATTTTAAAAGGACACAAAGCTATCCGTATCCTGAGCTTGATTCAATTCGACTTTGACAAGGCGCAGCAGCGAGACAAGGTTGAAGGGCCCTGTGAAACGCTGCGAGATGTAATTGCAGACAAACTAAACTCCAGGATAAATGGGGCAATATGATGATGAGAAAAATTACATGTACTGAGAGATGTTTTTAAGGAGAAATGAAAGCATCTCACATAGAAGCACTTCTGTTTCCTCCAGGCAATGGGTGAAGTCTTCCCATATTCACCTTTGAATTAATTCTCCACATTTGGCCTAAGCTAGAAAACACACATGAAAAGGATTTAAAAAAAAATATCCCCGTCTTCATCCCCCAAAGCAAAGGAGAACACAACCCAAGGAGCCAGAGAAGTATTGGTGCAATACAGAGGGAAGCATCTTCCTCCTCCTCCTCCTCGCTGCTTGAAACCTGTCCTGAGCTCTGGTGTCTGGGGACCAGGGTGACAAGAGTCACTCCAGGCAAGAGCACAGAGCTGCCCAAATCCCCAAACCACCACGTGCAGCGCTTTCTTCTTCAATACTGACTCACTACACCTTCTTGCTTTTCTTACCTGCCCAAATCCCCAAACCACCACGTGCAGAGCTTTCCTCTTCATTACTAACTCACTACACCTTCTTGCTTTTCTTATGCTGGGATAACGGTACCTGCACAAGGGCTTTTTGAACTCGCGTCCAAATCAAACCCTAGACCCCTCGCCAGCAGTTCTGCTGCAGCAGGAGGAAATTGGGAATTTTTATGCAACATCCTTCACCAAACCATTTCACCTCCAGCTGCCCCATTCCCCTGGCAAAGCTGGGCTTCCTGGGCGGCCACCAAAACCTGCCGTCACCTCGTCACCCCACCAACAGCGGCTGCCTCACTTCCACCGCCCCGGGGAGGCACGAGAGAAGGTTCCTCCAGTGCTCGCTCCTGGGGCTCTGAGCATTAAAAAACCCCCAAAACCCACCAGCAAAGGCTCTGTTCATCCCCCTGAGAACGCATCAGGGGTTGTTGGGGCTTTTGTTGGTTTAGGTTTTGGGGTTTGGAGTTGGGGTTTTTTTTTGCCCCTGGCAAGAGAACGCATCAGGGGTTGTTGGGGCTTTTGGTCGTTTAGGTTTTGGGGTTTGGAGTTGTGGGGTTTTTTTGCCTCTGGCAATTGTTTAATCATTGAGCCCAATCAGAAGAGCAGAAAAAATATTTGTTAGATGCCAAAAGTATTTCCTCACTAAAAGGGGATGGCCTGGGGAAGTGTTTGGGACGTTACACCCACGGGTGCCAGGAGGAGGGACCCCTCCGCACCCGAACCGATCCCTCTGCGGCAGAGGGGAGCAGGGACCTGCCCCCCACGCTTGGGAATCAAACACGCATGGGGGTTGCTGTCAAGAGACATTTCCTTTATCTCCTATTTTTCCAGATTCAGGTGCTTTCCCCCTCCAGTGCCACCCCTCTCTCCTCCCAGGTTTCCCATGTAAAATATGTCCGAACTCAAACCCTTCACCCTGAGAGAATATAAAAATACTTAAGCTGCCGGAAGCAATACATCTTCCCTTCACGTGATGGCTTCAGCTCTTTTTCCACTCAAGGATCTGGATGCCGTGTTTATAAAACCAGAAGACTGTTTACACACTCTCTGAAAGTTGTTTAGCAAGAGGTTAAAGCTGCCAAATATTTTTCTGGAGTCATCTTGAAAAATTCCCCCTCGCTTTCCCTCCGGCAGGATTTAAAAGGCTCAGTCAGTTTTCTGCCCTTTGGTCTGTATGGAAAAATTATTGCCTCGAGATGCTTTAGCAGTAAAAAACACCAACGAGCATTTGTACGGAGGATTATCCTTTTGTGCTGTTAGATTTGCCGCAGGGAAACGGCCAATTCAAACATGGATTTGGGAGTCAAAACTCTGGGAGTGTGCTCATTAATTTTTCCTGAAGATAGCTTCTTACCCCGGAGTCGCATCCCCTCCCAGGCGCCGGTACCCAACCTGTGACGGGATGCGCATACCCAGCAGCGCTGGAGGGGTTAATCCATCACCCGGTGCCGAAATTAGCAGCGATGGAGGGGCGAAGGGCTGTTGCACACAGCCTGAACCAAAGGGCTGGCTGCAGCACAGGTGAATTGCCAGGAAAGGGGGAGACCCCCCGGGACCAGCACCCCCCCGGGAGGGCCCACCGGCTCCGCCCCGCTGCTGCGGGGAGGGAGAAGCGAGCGCAGCGCCCGGAGCCAAGAGCCACGAGTCAGTTGGACTCACGCTCCTGATGCTTTCCAAACGTTTCCCAGCATCCAGCAGTGACGTGAAGACGAATGTTTTGGAGGGGCCGACCCCATCCATCCCTGCCACAGCCCAACCCTCGCGAAGAGGGGCCATCGGTCACGACGGGAGGTTATCACGCCTGCTCCGCTCGCGCCGGTGTCTCTGGATGAAGCACTCTGGTTATTTGCTCTCTCATGGCTGCTGGGGATTAACACCCTTTGGTGGAGCTGACCTGCCATGAGGGACGTGCTGCTGCGAGCACCAGGCTGAGGTGGCTTCTGGGATCAATGTGGGGCCACGAGCACACAAGCCAAGCTGGCCGGTGCGGTTCACACCACGGACGCTGCCTTTCCAGCCATTGCTGCCCATTCCCCGTTCAAATCGGTGGCAAGGTGACAAAGGTCTCGCATATCATGAGCACAAGCATCCATCCCCGGGCTTCTCGTCCCCTCCCCTGCTCCCCGCCTGCACCGGCGGCTCCTCCAGCACCCGGAGCTCAGCACCGCGGATCAAGTTGCTGCTGTTTGGCAGCCTCAGCCCTGGGAAATCTCAGCACTAAACGCAGGGGAAGAGCGATGCCAGCCTGGTAACCTTTGCAAACGTGCAAAATAAACTTCCAGCCAAGCTCACGATGCTTTTTGTTTAGAGGAGGAACAAAATAACCTCCATCCGCTCCAACTATTCAGCCCGAGGAGGAGGAGCTGAACTCGGGGCTTGTTTATCAGAAACAAACTGGTGCAAATCCTATTTGTGCAAAGCTGCTTAAACCCTCTTATTTGTTCAGAGTTTTTTCAGTTCACCCGCTGCAGGGGTTGGGCATGTTTGGTGATAAGAGTCAGGGAAGAGCGAGTCGAAAACCAGGGTTTGCCATCACCCTGGGTGCCCGATGGTTGCATTTCGTGCAGGTTAGAAATTTGCAGCTCTCCAGGATTAAAACGATAAATAAATTAAAAATTCTAGGCTCACCTACCTGCTGCTCAATGGGACCTGAAACGAAAAGAAGTGCAATGGGAGGGGGAGGGCAACAAATAAATCCTCATCATTTCATCTCCCTTTTGGACCTCATACGTACAATGACTGTCCTCGGCGAGCTGCGCTGTCATCAGCGGCTTTATTGGGGATGAAGGAACCGTGTTAAGAAATATTGGTTGTTTAGCTTAAATAGAAGGAATCACTTACAGATTGCATGAGTTTAGGGGAAATGCCAGCAGCAGGTGGCAGGTAATGGGAGAAGTCCCTGGGCACCCTCCCTGCATGGTGTGCTTCTCCTCCCCGGGAGCATCATCAAGTCCTCCCATCGCATCCCCTCTGGGAATGGCTCCATCCTGGGCAGCTCTGAACTTCAGCTGGGACGGAGCTCTGGAGCTCTATCTGCTGCTGCCATGCCACCAATGACTCCAGGGGAAGATGGTGATGCTGCAGCGGCACATGGACCCCAGGTTAGATTATTCAGTGCAGGCTCATGCTTAACCCTCCGCCTTTCAGCAGCTCTGCTCAGATCCCAGTTCCCAACCACAGGGAAATGCTTCTCGAAGTATTTTGCCTTTGTCAGGGCGACCGTTGCAGGGGGGCCATTATCTGCCCCAGCGTATCCAGCTACCCCAGCCCAGCAAAGGCAGGCAAACCCCGACAGCGCTGGGCTCCAGAGAGCCCTGGATGCCAGGGGACTCCTTCCTCCAGCCCGTCAGCTCAAACACAGCAGCTTTCAAGCTGCTCTAATTGACCGCAGGGTCCGTGCCGGCCCCCCGCCGTGCCTGGGCTTTGGGAAGATGACGGCCACCTCGCGTGCCAGGGTACGGGCTTCAGGCGCTTGTTTGTTTTACGCATGTACAGTCATGCCCGGGCAACGGCTTGGTGGAGAGAGTTTTTCTGCTGAAAAACTGCTTTGTGTTGGTCTCCATCCCTTCTGCACACAAACGCTGGGGAGATGTTAACCCCCTGCAGAAGGGCTGCGCCCGCGCCAGGAAGGTCACGGTGCTCCGGCGGTGGCAGAGCATCCTCGCTGCTGGGAGATCTCCTGCCGTGAAGGCTTCCTGTATTCCTACAAACCGTTTTATTCACACACGATGGAGTGTCATAAATAATGATGAGCAGGCTGTGCTCCTGGAGCACCGAGCACAGCGGTTTGCCAGGAGTTTGCCTCGCTCCCTAACAGCCAGTGGGACGTGCGCATGTGGCATCTTCATTCCAGCAGGAAGAGTTCCCTCACCCACCACGGCTGGGAAAGGGAGGACTGGAGATGGGGGATAGCTCCAATCCTCCAAAGAACAATGAGGTGCCTAAATCCCATTGCCCTCAGGGCAAAGTCAGGCACAGGAGCTGGGTCCCAGTGTCGTAACCAGTATGTTTGCAGTAGTAAGCCAAGTTAGTGATCAGCACCATCCAAAAGTGACCCGTCCCCATTTTAATATAATGCTAAAAATCACAGCTTCAAGCATCGTTGGGACAACCCTCGTGAATTAAGACCCCCGTTTACTGAGCACACGTAGTAAATTTAAGGAACACCGTGTTTTGAAATCGAAGTGAGAAAAGAACGAACCAGCTGCAGCTAAGAACAATCCTAGTTCGAAGGATGCGGCGCTAACGTTTTGAGCTGTATAAACACCCAGTGTGACCGGACCCGGGCGTGCAGCTGCGGGGAATGACCCACCAGCACCCATCTCTGCGCAGACACGCAATAAGCAACACCTCAGCTCTGGGTGTGGATGGATTCTTACACACCAGGCAATGAACTCTGCTGGTGAGACAACACCTCGACCCCTCATTCCTCAGGGAGCTTTGCCAGAGCCCGTTTTCCCCTTCCCACCCTTTCCCTGCAGGGTCAGAGGCAGAAAGGGGCTTCGTGTGTCCGACACCCCACACCCTCGCAGGACAAACCCCCGCTCTGGGACCCGCAGAGGTGCCTCCTCTGCCCAGCCTTGTGCTAAGCCCCCAGCCCAGCCTTAGGCTAAGCCCCGTCCCCAGCTTTGGTCTAAATCCCCAGCCCAGCTAAG